>NW_019943836.1:20998-95536 GCF_002910315.2 Salvelinus sp. IW2-2015
TTTTGGCCGGGTATGGTTCTCAAATCAGGGACAGCTGTCTATCGTTGTCTCTGATTGGGAATCATACTTAGGTAGCCATTTTCCCTCCATTCAGTGTGGGTATTTATCTTTTTGTTAGTGGCACCATAGCCCTGTAAGCTTCACGGTTGTTTTTCGTTTATTGTTTTGTTGGCGACATTTTTAATAAAGAGAGAAATGTACGCTCACCACGCTGCACTTAGGTCCACTTCTTTTGATGGCGCGACAGAACTACCCACCACCAAGGGACCAAGCAGCGTGGCCGGGAGGAGCAGCGCTATCTGGAGGAATGGACAATGGGAGGAGATATTGGAAGGAAAGGGACCCTGGGCACAGGCTGGTGAATATCGCCGTCCGAAGGAGGAACTGGAGGCAGCTAAAGCAGAGCGGCGACGATACGAGGAGTTGGCACAGCGGAGTAAGCACGAGAGGCAGCCCCCCCAAAAAATTGGGGTGGGCACACTGGGAGAGTGGCTGAGTCAGGGTATAGACCTGAGCCAACTCCCCGTGCTTATCGGAAGGAGCGTGGTACTGGTCGGGCACCTGTTATGCAGTAAAGCGCACGGTGTCTCCAGTTCGCTCTCATAGCCCGGGGCGCTACATCCCAGCTCCCCGCATCTGCCGGGCTAGGGTGAGCATCCAGCCAGGACAGATGGTACCGGCTCAGCGCGCCTGGTCTCCAGTGAGTCCTTCAGCCCAGGATATCCTGCGCCGGCTCTGCGCACTGTGTCTCCGGTGCGCCTGCACAGCCCAGTGCGTCCTGTGCCAGCGCTCCGCATTTGCAGGGCGAAGACAACCATCAAGCCAGGATGGGTTGTGCAGGCTCTACGCTCGAGACATCCAATGCGCCTCCACGGCCCAGTGTATCCGGTGCCTCCGCCAAGAACCAAGCCTCCAGTATGTCTCCCCAGCCTGGTGAGTCCTGTGCTTGCTGCCAAAACCAGGCCTCCTGTATGTCTCCCCAGCCTGGTGAGCCCTGTGCAGCTCCACGTACCAGACTGCCCATACGTCTCTCACTCCAGTGATGATCCATGGCAAGAAGCTCCAGTGATGATCCATCACAAAGCCTCCATGATGATCATGGCAAGAAGCCTCCAGTGATGATCCATGCAGAACCTCAGTGATGACATGCGAGCATGATCCATGCAAGCTCCATGATGTCCATCAGAAGCCTCCAGTGATGATTCATGGCAAGAAGCCTCCAGTGATGATCCATGGCAAGAAGCCCCAGTGATGATTCATGCAAGAAGCCTCCAGTGATGATTCATGGCAAGAAGCCTCCAGTGATGATCCATGGCAGAAAGCCTCCAGTGATGGTCCATGGCACAAGCCTCCAGTGATGATCATGGCAAGAAGCCTCCAGTGATGATCCATGGCAGAAGCCTCCAGTGATGATCCACGCAAGAAGCCTCCCAGTGATGATCCAGGCAGAAGCCTCCAGTGATGATCCATGACACGAAGCTCCGGTGAGGAGTCATGGCACGAAGCCCGCAACGAGGGTCCCCAGTCCGGAGTCTCCAGCGACGGTCACCAGTCCGGAGTCTCAAGCGACGATCCCCAGTCGGTCTCCCAGCGACGGTCTCCAGTCCGGACCTCCAGCGACGGTCTCCAGTCCGGAGCCCCAGCGACGGTCTCCAGTCCGGAGCCCCAGCGACGGTCTCCAGTCCGGAGCCCCCAGCGACGGTCTCCAGTCCGGAGCCCCCAGCGACGGTCTCCAGTCCGGAGCCCCCAGCGACGGTCTCCAAGTCCGGAGCCCTTCCAGCGACGGCCCCAGTCCGCGGCCCGCAACGCAGGGTGCCCAGTCCCGCAACGAGGGTGCCCAGTCCTGCGGCCCGCAACGAGGGTGCCCAGTCCGGGCCCGCAACGAGGGTGCCCAGTCCGGGCCCGCAACGAGGGTGCCCAGTCCGTGGGCCGCAACGAGGGTGCCCAGTCCGTGGCCCGCAACGAGGGTGCCCAGTCCGGGGCCCGCCAGCGAGGGTGCCCAGTCCGGGGCCCGCAGCGAGGTGGCCCAGTCCGGGGCCCGACAACGAGGTGCCCAGTCCGGAGCCACTACGAGGTTCCCAGTCCGGGGCCGCCAACAAGGGTCCCCAGTCCGGGGTTGCGACGAGGTCCCCGCACCAAGAGGTGCCACCAAAGTGGAGTAGCCAGAGGTGGAGCGGGGTCTGCGTCCCGCACCTGAGCCGCCACCGCGGATAGATGCCCACCCAGACCCTCCCTATAAAGTTCAGGTTTTGCGGCCGGAGTCCGCACCTTTGGGGGGGAGCGCTACTGTCACGCCCTGACCTTAGAGAGCCTTTTTATGTCTCTATTTGGTTTGGTCAGGGTTGTGATTTGGGGTGGGATTCTATTTTGTTTTCTATTTCTTTATTTCTATGCTTTGGCCGTATTGTTCTCAATCAGGGACAGCTGTCTATCGTGTCTCTGATTGGGAATCATACTTAGTAGCCTTTTCCCCTCCTTTCAGTGTGGGTAGTTATCTTTGTTAGTGGCACTATAGCTTTTACGGTTGTTTTTCGTTTATTGGCGAATAAAGAAAGAATGTACGCTCACCAGCTCGCACTTTGGTCTCCTTCTGACGGCGCCGTACACAGTCTCTAAGGTACAGGGTAGAGTACCTGGTGCTAGCCTGCTAGTAACAGTGTCTAAGGTTCAGGGCTGGGTGGAGGCTGACTAGTGATGACTATTTAACAGTCTGATGGCCTGGAGATAGAAGCTGTTTATCAATCTCTTGGCCACAACTTTGTGCACCTGTACTGTCTCCACCTTCTAGATGGTAGCGGGTAAACAGGCCGTGGCTCGGGTGGCATTTATTTTTTTTTTATAAATTAGCAAATTGTTTTTGCTTTGTCATTATGGGGTATTGTGTATAGATTGATGAGGGGAAAAAACATTTTAGAATAAGGTCCTGACCTAACAAAATCTGGAAAAAGTTAAGGCGTCTGAATACTTTCCCGAAGGCACTGTATATAGTGTTGTGAATAGATACTATTGACAGTATTTGAATAGAAAAGGTGTGTACAGCAGTAGTTATATAATATGAACCTTGACTAGAATACAGTATATACATATGAAGTGGGTAAAACAGTATGTAAACATTATTAAAGTGACCAGTGTTCCATGACTATGTACATAAGGCAGCAGTCTGTCACGCCCTGACCTTAGAGAGCCTTTTTATGTCTCTATTTGGTTTGGTCAGGGTGTGATTTGGGGTGGGCATTCTATGTTTTGTTTTCTATGTTTCTTTATTTCTATGCTTTGGCCGGGTATTGTTCTCAATCAGGGACAGCTGTCTATCGTTGTCTCTGATTGGGAATCATACTTAGGTAGCCCTTTTCCCCTCCTTTCAGTGTGGGTAGTTATCTTTGTTAGTGGCACTATAGCTTTACGGTTGTTTTTCGTTTATTGGCGAATAAAGAGAGAAATGTACGCTCACCACGCTGCACTTTGGTCTCCTTCTGACGGCGGCCGTGACACAGTCTCTAAGGTACAGGGTAGAGTACCTGGTGCTAGCCTGCTAGTAACAGTGTCTAAGGTTCAGGGCTGGGTGCTGAGTGGAGGCTGACTAGTGATGACTATTTAACAGTCTGATGGCCTGGAGATAGAAGCTGTTTATCAATCTCTTGGCCACAACTTTGYTGCACCTGTACTGTCTCCACCTTCTAGATGGTAGCGGGGTAAACAGGCCGTGGCTCGGGTGGCATTTATTTGCTGTTTGGAGTGAAAGACAGATGATAATTACATTTCAAAATAGGGCAATAACYTTTCACAATGAAGATGTTATTAATTCATGCTGAATTCCCAAAGGTAAAAACTGATGGCTTTAAACCAAATAGTCGCTATGGCAATGAGGATAATAACCTACAGTTATAAGTCACATCTAAATGTATTGCAACTTGAAATATGATTGCAAGGATACTGTATCACTCACAGTCCACAAAGTAAGTGTGCTCCACAATAACTCAATGCTGGATAGAAATCTGCCTGGTCAGATCTTGTGAGCGTCCCAAATAGCACCCTATGTGCACTACTTTTGACCAGGGCCCATAGGGCTCTGGTCAAAAGGGTTGCACTGTYTAGAGAATAGGGTGCCATTTGGGACACCCTTCTGTGGACGATTGGCAGGCAGTGGCACCAACAAGCCTGGACATGGTGGGGGCCATGACAGACGTCTCCTGGAAGAGGAACTCCCCCTTCACCCAAGAGGTCACAGAATGTGCCATGACTGAAGGTGTCAGCACAAACATGTTCCAAAGAAACCTGTGCAATAAAACCAACATCACTCATATTCTCCTGCCAAGGTTAGCTACACCATTAAGACTGATATTTTAGGGATAATCAGGTACAGAGCCAAGAAGTAGACTAGCCTACCAGCGACTCCATACAAGTGGATGGCTCTTTGTAGTATTATAGGCATTTGTCAGTTTATACCCTTGGGAATTCAGCATGAATGAATAACATTCTCAATGTGAAATGTCATTGCCCTTTWTTTATTTATTTAATTATTATCTTTGTTTGGACTTCAAACAGCAAAGAAATGTAGGTAAACTTTCTCTACTCAACTACTCGAGCCAAGGTAAAAGAACCTAATGGCATTCAAAATGGCGGAGGAAGAAATACATCAATCAGCACACAGGTGTATGACATTGCTCTTTCCCTTAATGTCCTGTCCATCTACACCCCATGATCTATACACACACACTAACTGGCTGACAGCAAGTACCAGGGGAGAGCTACAGTACTCTATATATTATCAAGTGGCAGCTGTTTCATTCCACACAGTCCCTAAGGGACAAATCATTTATATGACTTATTGACCATTGACAGGTGATGGTCACTTCCTGATGATAATTTTAAAAAATGGACAAAATCGTTTTTACTTTCATGTGTAGGAATATGACAACACTATGAGGAGTTGGATATCTGATAGTTGTCAAAGGCTGATGTGTATCCAGATCTGTGTGTGCCTGTGTTATATAACGATGTATGGCCAAACCTATGAATGGAAGGTATGAATCTGTGGTATGCATTAATGCTTCACAGGGATGAGTCCCAAARGGCACTGTCACGGATCCCTCTGGAACATTACCCACACCTGGCCCCTATTCCCAGTGGTTAGTAATTGTATAAGACTTAGTGTGCCCTTGGTTTACCAGTGTCCTGTCGATTATTGTTACAATGTCCATTGTTTCGTGTGAGTACCTGTGCTATGTTGTTTTGGCTTTCGTGCCATCGTGGATTGCGCAGATGATTGCGGGTCTTGTACCGTGTGATAATCATTGTGCGCTTGTGTTATTTATTCAAGGTACTCCTCACTCTTTTGTTTGGGTTTCAACCCTGTGTGTTGTATATGTGTTTGTTTGGTCTTCGTCCCCGTGCCTGTACACGTCACGCTGTAATTTGGGTAAAGAKATTTWAAAAACTATTACGCACTCCTGCGCCTGTCTCCCGACCATTTATACCAAAGTGACAGGCACCATATTCCCTATATAGTGCACTACTTTTGACAAGAGTCCTATGGGCCCTTGTCGAAAGTAGTGTACTACAAAGGGAAGAGAGTACCATTTGGAGTTGAAGTAGCTTCACACATTGTGAGTGTTATAATTCAAGTTTTGGTCTAATTTATTTCTATACCTCTGTATACAGTATAATGGTAGTTTAATTCAATGACCTTGGTACTCTATTCTCATAGGGCTTGACATAGAACATGTGTTGGTTAGTCTAGTGTGCTGTATGATAACATATAACATAATATGTGTATGATATGATGTCACAATATGACAGTCCTTGATGTAATCTTACCTGGAATAACTAATTCTTGATCGTTGAATATTAGAAATATAACGCAAGGATGTTTGACATGTCTGGCATGTTCTAGTCATAGTTTACATTTTAAARATTTGAACTGAATTCACTGTTATTGCATAGGCCTAGCTGTCAATTCACTTTATCACCTAGGTCTAATCTAATGCGTGACCCAGTCTAGGCAGTTCGATCATTTTGATGCAGAATAACACTTGCGGACATAACAAATTAACACGTTTTAAAATGGACATTTGATAGGGTACAATCCCTTTGTTTACAACACAACAGTACTACCAGTGTTATATTTGATCAGTCAAAATGAATTATTTGAAGTCACATCGCTTCAACTGCTCTGAAAATAATGAACCTCTTTAATCCCATATAATAATGGGACAATGCGTCACGTGAATGACGGTATGCTGGAGTTATACAACGCTTCCCTTATTGTTACAAAATTTTAACTCTTTACAACTGTGTCAGCTTTGAGCATAGTGGTACAATATAACAGTGCAAAATAATGTATCTTTAGATAACTTTCCAGCGGGTGATTAGTCAGTAGCCTAGTGAAATACCCGTGATACAGAACGTTTATCCTACCTCTATCGTGCCCATTGCCACAATAAATATACTTACCAATAATTGCCACCGTGTGTTCCTTTGACCCTGAAATACAACGCGCAAATATTTTCCCACAAATGATTTACAGACTATATGCACCTGTTTTTGAGGAGTCAGGCAGGCAGGCAGTCCATAGAGCACAAACACTGCTGTTGGATCAGTTGCCTAGTATGGGATGAGTTCGATATCTATTCCGACAGCATCCCAAACCAGCTTCCGCAAGACAATACGCAGCTCCACAAATGCTTCACAGAAGATAATCAGTTTTCCCCAACCGTAAATGCAGTGCACGGTCGGGAAACTGTGCAACTCACCAAATCAATTATTGCTATCCAACCTGTATGCCTGTGTGTATTTCAAGAAAAMAATCCTTGTTTTAATACCGCAGTACAATATTCTATTCCCCCGAGAGCGAAAATGGCTGTGTCGCCCAACACAAGATCAGTCATTGGTGCAGCGCTGGTTTTCGTAGTCATGGAAACAACCAACAGTTCAATTTGTAAGGAAGGCATGCATGGCCTATCATGAACACGAGGTCCTTCTGAATGGAGCAAATCCACTTCCTTTCAGGGCATTTAAAGGTGCATGTTTTCTCAACATTTCACCCCCTCAAGAAACCAACGTGTTTGTGTTACTAATTAATGCATGCATCACCGACTTTATGAATTAGGCCTAATTAATCKAATTTCTCTCATGCACATTAGCCTATCAGGGAATCAGATTTACTTTGTGTGCACCATATACCCATACCTTTTCGTTCTTTATTCATTGGGCTTTAGAACAAGGTGACACRGTGCTTGAAATAGACTAGGGGTAGGCAACTATTCAGCTGTGGGARGATTTTTGTGGAGCAAATGGTCAGGAGGCCGGAGCAATATAATAATTATAATATAAGACCAGGCAACATGAATCATTGCTTACAAAAAAATAAAACATAGCTGTTTTCACATGTTGAGCTTAAATTWAAATTTAACAAAACATATTTTCCCATGTATTAAATTTAGAGTTCACATGTTAGCACCACCTTTCACATGTGAGGTTCATAACATGTTTTCACCTCACATGTGAATTGCAGTTRCAGATGTGAAATTTGCAGTTTCACATGTTCAAAACGTTCACATGTGAAAATCGAATATGTATTTCACATGTGAAAAATGTTTACCTGGACATCTCACTTTCACAACTTGAATTGCCGTTTCACATTTAAAACAACTCCAAATGTAATGAAAATCAATAACGTGAGAAAATCAAATTTGCAGGTTCACATGTAATTAAACTCCACATGTGAAAATCTCAGATTTTTTGGTCAGAGCAAATTAATTTGTACACTGCAAATTGACCATAACTAAGCCCAAAGAGGGATTGAATTTGCTAAAATAACAATCATTTCACACCTTGATTACATTGAGACACCATCACATATTTCTCTTTTTTTATTTGTGGGAATAGTTGGGAACAGATTTCCTAAATATATATATTRTTTATCTGAAATCTTGGTGATTTTACAGTCTTTAAAAAAAACTGAAATCCCCCAAGTAAAAAAACAATGTGGGWGACAAAAAATGTACTTTAGGGCTGGGCTTTACAATACTTGTATCATATGAAAGAGTGCCCAGAACCCAAAGTTATTTTTTGTAACTCTGTATCTATTCTCCACTCTCCCACCCCTACCCCACCACAGTGTGGGTGAGCCTGTCCTGTCCTGTCCTGCTGAAGATGTAGTGGGACTGTGATGACGGGTGACTGATCTGCCATATCACTTAGTGGTTCAGTATCTGGTTGTGTTTCAAAATACAACCTATAATTATGCCTCTCCCCTGGTCCACTTCAGAGCTATTTAACCTGCATATGTGCCAAGTAGCTAYCTGATAAAACGCTATTGAAAAAATTCTATGTTCTTATCTTTGCCTTTCTCAGACTCCTAACTGCCACGTCCATCTGATAACAGACTTTATCACAATTCTAAATAGACTTGTTTTGGAGTGGAGTGATCATGCTGAAATACTAAAGTCAATCACACATTTTCCTCTTTGTTCTGTTGAACGGCCAACCTTATGGTTCAATTGAAAAAGTATGTAGGCCTGCGGTACTACCTACAGTAAGCTAAGTGGAGGGAGGGTGATGTTGTGACAGCCATGRATCAAAGTGCACAGGACAGTTGTGATAAACAGAAGCCCTGTCGGCCAGACCCGACCACACAGCATCCCATAAAAGGTCAAACAATTGTAACACTTGAGACAGGAGATAATGTCCAGATGAAGAGCAGCTCACTGATCAAAACATGGTGGTTCTGTTAGAATCGGTCTTGTTATGCTCAACTCTTTGAGCCCTTCTCCTTAATGTCAGTATGGGGTCCGAGGTTAGGGTACTCAATATGCATAWCTGCTGAATTGCACGTGAGAGGCTATGACCTGAAGTGAACAATTGAGTCAATATTTCCATAGATTGTCCTRGACTCCAGGTTACTGAATTTATACAGAGGTCAACAATCCTAGCTATTGAACCTAAGAGGACACAATTGGACTATTTGGAACTTCAGATTGCATCAGGTGGATAATTCTGCAATATTTGCATGCTTCATTACTCTGCAAATAATTTGCTCATTTATTGCTAATTTGCATTTTGGGTATACTGTATCCTAGTATCTGCTGTTGCAGCGCCTGTCCAACCACACATCTAAATTTATCCTTTGTGCTGTCAACTTTCTCCTGCAACACCATGTCCACAGAGAGGTGATACTATGTACAGCCAAGAGATTGTCTCTGTAAGATCAGAAAATGAAACAAGAACAAAAATACTGAATGCTTACTGTAAGTGAAACATGACTTARTGTAAGTGAAACATGACTTARTGTAATTTTTCACTTACACTTCAAAGGCTTGTGGAGCAAAGTGTCAATTTAGAGAAGTAAATTATTACATCTGTATTTACTGCAACAAACAGAATGGAGGAGCATCTCTGAAAAATACCCCCTTTTCTCAGTTTCAAAAGCAAGCTCTCTAACTCTTTGGCTGGCACAGACACAAAAGTGAAATCTTCAGGCTGAGATAGACTAGTGCCAGTTAGCGCCGGGGCCCTGGGCGGGCGYCCTTACCTTGGCCAGCTGACATGTTCAGTGCTGCCCCATGGTTATCTCCTCTCCACTTCACACCGCCCCTGAAGTGCTAAGCCAGGGATGCGTCCAAAATGGCACCCTATTCCCTACATTGCACTGCTTATGACCAGAGCTCTATGGGRCCTGGGCAAAAGTAGTGCACTACATAGAGAATAGGGTGCCATTTGGGATMCAGYCTGCCACAGACCTCTGGCCAAACAACATCCTATCCATCCACCCACTCTGTCACAAAGCCCGCTCACTGTCCTAGCAGATTTAAGGCTGTTTTGTGCTTTTGCCTGTGATTGTATCAAAATAGATGTGATGAAAGTAGACCACGGCAGAAACATGTACATGCACTGATTTTGTTCGTCCTGTTTAGTGTGAGCTGTGAGAATAACGCATAAAAGCATAGGAAGGACAGTGTAAATGATACAGACACATTAAAAGTAGAGATTAGCAGCGAAGGGCATTGAAACATAAGCCCCAAATCTTTCTGGGACGTTTTGGGGATGACACAGATCCTTTCTGTGTTAATCTCTCTCACATGGATATGAAACACTTACTTTCTGCCTTTTCTGATGCTGGACATCTAGGTTGGTCTGTCTGCCTGTTTGCCGGAGAAGACATACAGTACAGTTTTACACACACACTCATGTCTATGTAACAGAGTGTCATTGACTAGGCTATATCACACAAATATATATCTGTATGTGAATGTACACATTTWAAAAAATCTAATTAGATTTAAACAGCACAAGAGGGAGAAAAAAACATTATGAAGGATGAATAGACATCTGTCAGTAAAATCAATATTGACAGTTGAACCAGTGGCACCCTGTGGCACCCTGTGGAGCCCTGTGGCACCCTGTGACACCCTGTGGAGCCCTGTGGCGCCCTGTGGAGCCCCGTGGCGCCCTGTGGAGCCCCGTGGAGCCCTGTGGAGCCCCGTGGAGCCCTGTGGAGCGCTGTACGTGAGAGAGCCTCATCTATCAATTGCTATTGATCTACGGCAAAGGGGAAAACTAAATAGAGAATAACAGCCTCGTCCTATGCATTTTTTTAGCATAGGAGTAGAATAGTGTGGATGTGTGGATGTGCCCATCCACACTGAGATGTCTAATATCTAACAGTCATCAGCGTTGTATCAATCAAAGAGCAGAAGATAGTTGAATCTATCTTCTGAAGTCAGCAGGGTAAGAAGTGTAATCTATAACAGTCATTAGTTTGTATACGCATCTATCTTCTGAAGTCAGCAGGGTAGAAGTGTAATCTATTAACAGTCATTAGTTTGTATACGCATCTATCTTTGAAGTCAGCAGGGTAAGAAGTGTAATAACAGTCATTAGAGTTTGTAAATGCATCTATCAGGGTTCCAAAAAGTCCATCTACTTCATAAACTCAGTGCTTTATAGCTGAAGACATTAATCTCTTTTGAGAATTCTCTTTTTTCTCTGGTCTATTACCAAATAATGAGCCATCTGACCGTAAATCTGTTCGGGGGGCAAACTGTGCATTTAATAAAACATAATTTGTGGAGAGATATTATTACATTGACATTTGCATTTTGTCTGCTGCACTTTGGTGGTAGTCTTCATGTGTGTCTGTATGGCTAGTAGAGGAAGTGTTGTTGGAGGCAGGTTCCCACCCTTGTACAGTCCTGAAAGAGCAATGGGGGCTCAGTAATCTCAAGGGACCCCCAAAAGAGGATCAAGTTACCTCAGGATAGAGAATCCTCTGTCCACCTCACAGTGTCATGGCTGTCTCCCATTTGTTCGCCCCACCACTCACACACAAAGTCTCTTCAAATGTAATTGGAATCTGGCTACACAGAATACAATGACAATGGGAAGAGCAMCACTACTTTTGGAGCCACTGGCTGTGAAAAACAGGTCATACCTGGATCTGAATCCAAATACACAATGCCCACCCCTACCCATACAGAGCCATGGGAGTGATGCACAGGAAACCAAAATCAGTCAAACCTCCTGAAACCTTTCACTGGTGGGCTAGAGTTTCAGAAACGATGACGACAAACGCTCTCTCATGGTTCTAGGGAAGCCCACTGGTGAACACACGCTTGCACTGTTACCTGAAAATGTTCWCCAGGTTTTTAGATAAACAGGATGGTTAAAAGCCCATGTTAATAAAAAAATGGTGTATCAGCTTTTAAATGTTTTGTCCAAGTCGAGATATACAGCGCAAAGAAAAAAGATAAGTTTACTCTACAGATGTAGTATCTTAATTTGAGCAAGTTTGCTACAACAGGAAAATAATCCTGCAGCKACAMGAAATGTGAATTATTATGTGGATTATAATTAATGGACATTTTTGGTAGGGCAAACTTTTTAAAGTGGAAATTACAAARTTTAGAAGCCTTTTTTAAACCTTGAATACACTACACGTTTGCATTTCCTGCTTCATGAAAATGATCTGCAACTGAAGAGATCCTACATCTGTATGTCTACACATGATTAATGTTAGATGCTGTACAATATCACTGTACTTTGACATCATTTAAGCATTAACTGTMCTCACTGCAGTGAGTGAAAACGGTCACTGAGTGGTCTCTCAGATGGGAATACTGTATAAGATTATATGAAAAACACAAAACTATTTACAATGACGTAAAACACACGTCTTARCGTTCTGCGAGTTGTTAATTAGGTTTAAACAGGTAGACATGTCTGTTTGTCAWAATGCCTGTAACGGCTCTCGTTGGTGGTAGAAAGAGTAGACCAAGGCGCAGCGTGGAAAGTGRTCATGATTTTAATTCCAAAAAAACACTCAACCAAAATAGAAAACGAAAACGCACAGTTCTGTCAGGCAACAGTAATTAAACAGAAAACAAGATCCCACAACCTAATGGTGGGAAAAAGGGCTGCCTAAGTATGATACCCAATCAGAGACAACGATAGACTGCTGCCTCTGATTGGGAACCACACTCGGCCAAAAACAAAGAAACAGAAAACATAGAATTTCCCACCGGAGTTACACCCTGACCTAACCAAACATAGAGAATAATAAGGATCTCTCAGGTCAGGGCGTGACAATACCTTGATGTTTTAAAAGTGTCCTGTGTCCAGGTCACCCTTTCTGACATCAATGGGACTTCCTGGTTAAATAAAGGTTAAATAAATAATATAAAATACAAAAAATAAATAAATAAGCCTGCATCTCAGCAGGGGCAAGTAATCCGGTTATTGATTGCTCCTGGCTGCATCTGATCTGCTATTTGTCAAACAAATAACACCTCTGTTCCACAGCCCGCTCTGCACAATGGCTATGTTTATATAGGGTAATCTGAAGTGTCTAACACTGGGAATAATGTAGCCTTGATGGTATGAGTCACTGTAAGCAGGTCACAGAGACTAGAAATACTCCAAACACAATCTGCCAAATCTGAAAAGATTTCAGCATGGGCCCTCAGATCCTCAAAAAGTTCTACAGCTGCACAATCAAGAGCATATTGGCTGGCTGCATCCCCGCTTGGTATGGCAACTGCTTGGCATCCAACTGCAAGGCACTACAGAGGGTAGTGCGTGTGGCCGAGTACATCACTGGGGCCGAGTTCCCTGCCATCCAGGACCTCTATACCAGACGGTGTCAGAGGAAGGACCCAAAAATTGTCAAGGACTTCAGCTATAAGACCTGGCCAGTCTTCTGGTGCCAAGGAGGGGGAAGCTGCCAACGTCACCCCGTCACATAATGGTTCCAGCTTCTTAAACAAACGGCATTAAAGTACCACTTCTTTTAAACAAATTCCATTTTGAATATATTGTGCTTTTTGCACATAGAATTGTTGCGAATTGCAGTATGRAAAACAAAAGTCATAAAGGTCGTTCACTGTTGTGATTGAGGTATTGTTCATATTAGCATGATTAGTATCGTACTAATCATTGGTGATGAATTGTTAACTTTTCTAGTTGAATCTGTGATATAGCTTCCAAAATGCTCAAAGTTCAAGATAGGAAGATTACCTGCTAGGTATAAATGTGTCAGCCGTCATACAGACTCTCACCCTGTTCCTCTTCCCAGAGTACAGTACATGGTGTCCATATCACAGAACGTGACCTTCCTGATGAAATGCAGGGCTAAAGGAATGAACCAGCCACCATGTCCCAATCACAGAACATGACCTCCCTGCTGGGCTGCAGGAATGAACCACCATGTCCTAATCACAGAACATGACCTCCCTGCTGGGCTGCAGGGCTGCAGGAATGAACCACCATGTCCTAATCACAGAACATGACCTCTCTGTTGGGCTGCAGGGCTGCAGGAATGAACCACCGTGTCCTAATCACAGAACATGACCTCTCTGTTGGGCTGCAGGGCTGCAGGAATGAACCAGCCACCATGTCCACCATGGGTTGCCATTTGATTAGCTATTAAGTAATCTTGTTTAGAAGTCTTAAGGCTTTGGTGTAGAAGCTGTTCAGGGTCCTGTTGGTTCCAGACTTGGTACACTGGTACGACTTGCTGTGCGGTAGCAGAGAGAACAGTCTGTGGCTTTGGTAGCTCCAGGGGTATCAAACTCATTCCATGGAGGGCCTAGTGTCCGTGGGTTTTTGTTTTTTCCTTTCAATCAAGACCTAGACAACCAGGTGAGGGGAGTTCTCTACTAATTAATGACCTTAATTCATCAATCAAGTACATGGGAGGAGCYAAAACCCGCAGACACTCAGCCCTCTGTGGAATGAGTTTGACACATGTCTTAGGGAGCGAAAGCCGGCTCAGCTGGGTGTAAGAATGCGTCTCAAATGGCACCCTATTCCCTATATAGTGCACCCCTTTTGACCAGAACTCTATGGGCACTGGTCAAAAGCAGAGCACTACAAAGGAAATAGGGTGCCATTTGGGATGTAACCAAAGAGTCCCAGTAATACCCCCTATACATCCAAGCACTCTCACTCACTCATCCTATATACTTCAGTTCACTGTGGGCCCATCTAGACAGTAATAATGTTAGACAGCTCAGTAATCTGAAGGGTAAACAAGTTAGGAATGTACAGAGGCTGGATGATCACTCTCCCTGGATACATGAGCACTCAATAAGCCCCTCTCTCTGTCTCTTCCTTGTTTTGAAGACAGATATTATTGTCTGTTTTACACAGAGTGTAAAAAACATTTGGAACTCTTTCCATGATATAGACTGACCAGGTGAATCCAGGTGAACGCTATGATCCCTTAATGATGTCACTTGTTAAATCCACTTCAATCAGTGTAGATGAAGGGGAGGAGACAGGTTAATGAAGGATTTTTAAGCCTTGAGACAATTGAGACATGGATTGTGTATGTGTGTCATTCAGAGGGTGAATGGGCTAGACAAAAGATTTAAGTGCCTTTGACTCGGGTATGGAAGTAGGTGCCAGGCGCACCGGTTTGTGTCAAGAACTGCAACGCTGCTGGGTTTTCCATGCTCAACAGTTTCCTGTGTGTATCAAAAATGGTCCAAAGCACATCCAGCCAACRTGACACAACTGTGGGAAGCATTGGAGTAAACATGGGCCAACATCCCGGTGGAATGCTTCCGACACCTTGTAGATGTCCATGCCTTGATAAATTGAGGCTGTTCTGAGGGAAAAGGGGAAGGTGTTCTTAATGTTTTGTCCTCTCAGTGTATATGCCCTTCATGCCAGTTYTCCTCCCCTCAGATATCTAGCACCYTTTTAAACCAAMGATGCACCAGCCAGGCAGCACATTCTAACCCAGTACTACTCCTGCTGATTGTTATCCTTCAAAATGACAAGGGCATTTTCTGATGGGTTACACAACAAGTTCCCATGTTTGGATCTTGAATTGAGTTTCGATTCAATTGTGCAATCACTTCCCAAGGCAGGACCTGTATATAGCCTACACGTCATCTTCAAATCCTAACCTATATATCATCTGAGAGTATTACATCATCTCTAAATTTACAACCTGTTTCTTAGCACTGCTGTGTACATTAGTAACTAAATACAGGCTTCTGGATGGGTATGAGCGCCACTGGGCCGGCTCCCTACGAATCCAGAATCCAAGGCCCATACATTAGAACATGGTGCAAGCCAAAATATAAAAACAGATTCAGTGTCTTTCTTGTATCTGTTACTGTTGGCGCTCCCGAGTGGCACAGCTCTCTAAGGCACTGCATCTCAGTGCTAGWGGCGTCATAACAGACCCTGGTTTGATTCCAGGCTGTATCACATTTGGCTGTGATTGGGAGTCCCATAGGGCGGTGCACAATTGGCCCAGCGTCGTCCGGGTTAGGGTTTGGTCGGGGTAGGCCGTGATTGTAAATAAGAATTTGTTCTTAACTGACTTGCCTAGTTAAATAAAGGTTACATAAAAAATAACATCTTTATAGAATTACAACATAGTACCCTACATACCATTATGTTTAATCTCTGTTGTTGTAATGAACCGTAGAGATTAACTTATTATCTTCTAGTTTCAGTATTACTGTAATGAAAATGCCAGATTGTCTGCATAATCAAATAACATTCAGCTCAGACACCCATAAATACCCCATTAGACATGCCACCAGGGGTCTCTTCACAGTCCCCAAGTCCAAAATGAATTCTTGGCAACGCACAGTACTATACAGAGTCATGATCCCATGAAACTCCCTTCCATCTCCAGTTACTCAAGCAAACAGCAGAATTACCTTTAAAAAAGATTAAACAACTTCATGGAACCGTGGGGACTGTGAGGGGACACACAAACACAAACACATGCACACACAGACACACCCTAACACACACAATGTTTTTACATCATTTTATTATTATTGTTTGTATATCGTTGTTTTCAATTTGTGTGACTGTCCTTGTTTATCACTGTATCAGTGTTTTGTTACTTGTTATTGTTTTATGTTTTTGTGTGGATCCCAGGAAGAATAGCTGCTGACTCTGCAAAAGCTAATGGGGATCAAATAAACAAATAAATATTGACTATAGTCGCACATTAAAACGCATGGTGTCATTCGAACGATCAGTAAACAATTCCTCACGTTCTCAGGCAGAGATGTTTTGCRTACCATGACATGGACCAAACCCTATACCCTATAGTGAAAAAAATTGTCATCTGGATTACATCGCCACACCGGAGAACAGGAAGAAAAAAGTCTGTGTCATGTCAACATGTTGAAACCATACTTCACCCGRTACCATTGGGCGGAGAAGTCGGTGAAAACCGGTAGAGATGTTCTCTAAACCTAGAGTCCGAATCGAGTCCTAAGTCCCCTGTGCTTGAGTCAGAGTCCAAGTCGGAGTCACCAATGGTCGAGTGACTAGTTGAGTTATGAGTCCCTATGGCTGAAGTCCCCGTGCTCGAGCCCTGGTCCAAGTGCTCCAGTCTGAGTCACTGGGTCCACCTTTACTCAAAATAAAGACATAGTGTAGCGGCAAGAAGGATTTTGTCAATAAATTGTTTGCTATCCATTTTCCTTTTTTTTCTGTGCCACAAAATGTTTGCATATAGGCAACTGGTAATATTACCATGGCCATGTTCAGTTGCAAAACGTTCTTGAAAGCTGCAGATAGAAATTTCATGAATAGAGCCAATGTTATTCCATATMCAACATGTCAGAMAGGCATGTTTGTTCTACGTAGAATATTTATTTCTGAACGTTTCAAAACGTTGCGTCCTGCTGAACACACCCCAGGTTGTTAGCTGTAGCTAGCTAATGAGGTAACATGAACAAACAAGATGTAGCCTAAACAAATGGTTAATGGTGCGGTCTGCAAGTACCCTAGTTTTAGAACGGCCCGGGATATGCTTTATGAATGCAAAATACGACCTGCCAATGCACAATAGAAAATYAAAAAACATAGCGCCGATATTATGGGTAATATCTTTTGAACGGTAATGGCTAGAATCATGCCGTTTTCTCAGGGGAAAAGAGGGAGACTTGGCTAGTTCTTTGGCTACAGAACCTGGCTATGAAAAGCAGTGGGGAAAGAGCGAGGGTTCATAGAGATTACAACAACAACCAAAAAATCTACAGTCAAGGGAAAGAAACATAGCTAGACTTGTTTTACTATTTAACTTAATGCTGCTATTGTTTTTAATTTTGTAAACATCTTGTGTTTTTTAACCAGGCTGCTGGTGACTGGTTAGCTACGGGGAACCAAGAGAGTCGCCTAACCGATCGCTGCAGCTGTACATAGTCCATCGGTATATAGCCCACCCAATTTACCTACCTCACCCCCATACTGCTTTTATTTATTTACTTTTCTGCTCTTTTGCACACCAGTATCTCTACTTGCACATGATCATCTGATGATTTAGTCAGCTGCAGGTGTTTAATGCTGCTCATTGTATTTATTCGATTTATTGCCTACCTCCTCATGCCTTTTGCACACATTGTATATAGATTCTCATTTTTTCTACCATGTTATTGACTTGTTTATTGTTTACTCCATGTGTAACTCTGTGTTGTTGTCTGTTCAACCTGCTATGCTTTATCTTGGCCAGGTCGCAGTTGCAAATGAGAAACTTGTTCTCAACTAGCCTACCTGGTAAATAAAGGTGAAATTAAAAAAAAAAAAAAAAAAAATGTGTATAATCAGAGGCGGAGGCGGAGCCTGTCAGCTAACTCTCATCGCTTGCTCCCCCGCAGCTCACCAGTTGATGTAGGCTAGGCTGTCTGTGCCAAGTGTGGCGCTTCCATCCCACTGCTGAGCAGAACTGCGTTGCGCATCTGTGCTGCTAATATTAATTGTGCTTATCGCTGAAAAGCTCTCAATTTCTCCAAAAACTCTTGTCCAGTCCACTCAGTAGTCAGATTTTAGTCACAGAGATCATTTAGTCTCCTCCAGTTTTAGTCAACTGAACAGATATTTTTTTTCTTGTTTAGTTATAGGTTTTTCTGGGTCTATTTACTCAGTTATAGTCTTGTCACTTGCCACTGAAAAATAGGCGTTTGACTTGGGCATAGCTATTCGACATGCAATCATCCTGGGCATTGGGCTGCCATATAACAGTGTGAGAAAGAAGGGGGAAAAGCATTGGTTACAAACATAAAGGTACATCCACCGAACACATTTATGGATAAACACAGGACTAACACTGCTGGAAAACTGCAGCTCGCAGTTATCGGTTATTTTGCGCTAGGATAGAGAGAAGAGCAGGGGGAGAGGTAGAGGGTAGGAGAAAGGAGAGAGAGAGGCCGAAGGTGGAGTGGGGGAGTTGGAGACCGATAGAGTAGGGTGGGGGAGAGGTGAAAGTTAGGGGATGAATGTGGAGTAAGGGAGAGGTGGAGGYTAGGATGGGGGAGAGAGAGGATTTTAGACGGTGGAGTGGTGGAGAGGAAGGTTGATGATGGGATGGTGGTACCTACTAAATGTATCAAATCATACTACATAGCTGAAATGCATTAGAAGTGTATGCACAGTTTCTGTTAATGGAGTGTCATGGTAGTCTTGCCTGTACGTGGTGGCACATTTCCTTAATGCATCTGACCAAAGCCTGCACAGTGTAAACAGTATAGTTACATTTTACCCAGTGTCCTCTGCAGGCTTGAGACTGAAGCWCAGCTGGTTCTCAACAYGCTGCTTGCCAAGTCACTAAGCTCTCTGTATCAACTGTAACATCCTATGTTTCACCAAGTTGTGGCTGAAGAAGAACATGGATAACATATAGTTAGCTGGGGTTTCAGTGCATCGGCAAGACAGAACAGCAGATTCAKCWAATTATATTTTGAAAGAGGATGTAAAGTACTTTAAGCATATGTTTTCGTTTCAGTCTCCTCCATCTCCACTAACCGAAGCTAATTGTATGGATTTTTRCCCCTATTAATAATGTAAAATTAACAGCTGTACAGAAAGACTCATGTGAAGGCCAAATTACAGAGGAGGAACTTCTTGATGCAATTAAAGCCTTTAAGTCTGGGAAAACTCCAGGGCTGGATGGCATACCAGTGGAGGTATTCCAAACATTTGTTGATATACTCAGAGGACCGTTATTAGCATGTTTTAACCACTCCTATATAAATGGTAGATTATCACTCAACAAGAAGGTCTACTTTCACTATTACTGAAATAGGATCCAAGTGGTATATAAAAAAATCCAAGAAATAAATGCTCGGCGCACATAATGATCAAAGTATTGGTGGATATTATTCATCCTAATCAGATAGGTTTTTTACATGGACGAAACATTGGAGATAATATAAGACAAGTACTGGAAACAATAGAACACTATGAATCATCTGGGAAACCAGGCCTGGTTTTCATAGTTGACTTTGAAAAGGCCTTTGATAAAGTACGACTGGAGTTTATATATAAATGCCTGGAATATTTCAATTTTGGCAAATGTCTTATAAAATGGGTTAATGTTATGTATAGTAACCCTAAGTGTAAAATAGTAAATAATGGCCACTTCTCAGAAAGTTTTCAACTGCCCTGAGGAGTAATACAAGGCTGCCCACTTTGGTCTATTTATMATTAAAATCAGATCCAACAATAATATTAAGGGGTGAGAAATCCAGTGCTTAAAAACAAAGGTGTCATTGTACGATGATGATTCATGTTTTCTTTTACATCGACAATATGGATCCCTCCACAGCCTCATAGAGGATCTAGATACTGTTTCTTAGCTATCTGGATTAAAACCTAATTATTTTAAGTGTACTATATTACGTATTGGATCACAAAAAAATATAACTTTTACATTACCGTGTAGTTTACCAATGACGGGGATGTGGAKATACTCGGTATACATATTCCCAAAGAAAGAAATGATCTCACTACAGTAAATGTTAATAGAAAGTTTGCAAAAATAGATAAMATCTTAGAAAGGAAAATAACMGTATATTTGTGGGYAAAAAATCACTRTGATTAACTCTTTAGTCATATCCCAGTTTACCTATTTGCTTATGGTATTGTCTACACCTAGCAACCTTTTTAAATTATATGAGCAAAAAATATTCKATTTTATTTGGAATGGCAAGTCAGACAAAATTAAAAGGGCCTATTTATAGAATTAATATGAATTTGGAAGGCAGAAATGATTAAATATTAAAGCATTAGACRTCTCACTAAAGGCGTCAGTCATACAAAAGTTATACTTAAATCTGAACTGGTTCTCTAACAAATTAGTAAGAATGTCTGACCCCATGTTCAAGAATGGCCTTTTTCCCTTTATTCAGATTACAACCTCTCACTTTCGTTATTTGAAAACTAAATCTCCAAAATATAGTTATTTTTAAAACAAGCCATAGAAAGTTGGTTACAATTTCAGTTTAATCCACCAGAAAAGACAGAACAAATAATACAACATATATTGTGGTTAAACTCAAGTGGAAGGGGGAAAAAGTGAGGAACATGTCTGTCGGCCCTGCAATAAAGACCAAAATTGGTTAAAGAAAATTGTGGTTTATAAAAAAAGATACCAGTTTAATTTAAGGACAATTTKTTTTTTACAGCTGTGCCATATAGATTGCAAAATAGTTGGGAAGAGATTTTCGATGTACCGATTCCATGGCACATGGTTTATGAACTGATACACAAAACGACACCGGATTCAAAACAGAGATTTTTTCKATTTMAATTATTATACAAAATTCTTGCAACCAATAGAATGTTATGTATATGAGGGATACAACCTTCCCAGCTCTGCAGATTTTGCTGTGAAGAGACAGAGTCATTAGATCATTTATTTTGGTAGTGTTCATTTGTGGCTTGTTTTTGGTCACAGGTCCAGGAATGGCTGAAGAATTGCAACATTTACCTGGAGCTAACGCTGCACATAGCAATACTGGGTGTTTTGATCGATCAATAATATAAAACTTTTAGCAAAAATATTTATCTTTAATTTACAATCTGTAGAAACTATGAGAATAGAAAGGTTCAGAACTTTTGTYAAAAATCACAGCACAGTTGAAAAATATYTGACAAATATAAATCCAATAAGGATAGTGTTACAAGATAAATGGGAGTAGTTGAATTGAGCTGAAGGGTGGYACTAATAACAACAAGATAACAAATGTAAAATATACTGTGTCTGTAAATAGGTTCAGAACTTTTGTGAAAGAGCACAGTTAAAAATATATGGCAAATTGAAATCAAACTGGATGGACATCAGAAATAGATGGGAAACAAGCTAAATATCTTCTATGCTCGCTTCAAGGCAGATAACACCGCACCAGCTGTTCCGGACGACTGTGATCACACTCTCTGTAGCTGATGTGAGTAAGACAGGTTAACATTRACACGACTGCTGGGCCAGACTGATTACCAGGATGCGTGCTCAGAGCATGCGCTGACCAGCTGGCAAGTGTCTTCACTGACATTTTCAACCACAAGCAGACCACCATAGTCCCTGTGCTCAAGAATGCCAAGGTAACCTGCCTAAATGCCTACCATCCCGTAGCACTCATGTGTGTAGCCATGAAATACTTTGAAAGGCTGGTCATGGTTCACATCAACACCATCATCCCAGAAACCCTGGACCACTCCTATTTACATACCACCCCAACAGATCCACAGATTATCCCACATACCCAAATCTACAACAGAGTACACGCACCACCCCCTCACCTGGCTTGGCAGAAGCCTGTGCTGCCTTTACTATAGCAGTAGGCTGATGGGCTTAATACAACAGCTCAACGTCCCGGTCAAACTGATGGCCTGCAGCCAGGCTGGCCTGCAGTCGGAACAACATTAAGATGAAGACAGAGCAGTCTGAGAGGGAGTTGAACAACTATGAAGGATTCTGATAGTTCATGGTGCCAGTGAGGATGCATACACAGACATACTGTACACACTCAGACATTGATACATATGTATATACAGTGGTTCTTCCTTTAAAAGTTGRGGCYTACTGCAGCACAGCTTGCGGGGTGCCGCAGAATTCAATGGCATGMTATTTAAGTGTCAGCCATTGTTGCTAGAATTACGRGGTCGCGGCATTAGCTCAAAACTTTTAAAAGAAGAACCACTGTATGTAAACACACTTAAACAGAAAACAGCACAGCAAGACGGTAACTGGAGCAGCAAGGATTGGCAGCCCGATCTGCATTTTCCGAGAGGAAGAAACCCACACCAAGCTACTATTCGACCAGGGGTGCCCGGGAGGGGTAGGACAAGCACCCCCAGATGAATGGACCAAAGGACACCGACTCTTGGCAAAAGAATAATGATTATGAGTACAGAATGTGGTTGCAGCATGGTCTGCAAGAACCTGCGTGGCCTCAAGATCKACCAGGCCAGGATAAAATGCGTGCAGGTGGTGCATTCGACAGAGTGCACAGGAACCACTTCTGTTGAGACACAGGAGGAGTCATGGTCCGAACTCACCACACAGTGCCAAAACCTCCAAATGCTGAAAGCGGCTGAAAGTGGCTGAAAGCTTCAACTCCATGCAGACCACCAGAACAGTGGCGGGTTAAGTGGCCTCTAGCCAAACAGGAGAAAGAGTGGCTCCAGATTCATGAAAAAGCTAACAAAGTCCTTGAAGCAACAGCCAAAAGGTGAAGCAGATAGACGTCTCCAGACAATGACAACAATCATTGTTACCCTGGCTGCAGAGAGGTTTGGCACGGAGGAGAAAACAAAAGTGAAGGCCCCATACACTATGAACAACAGAGCGGCAAAGATAAGTCAGATAAGAAATCCTGACGAACCATCAAACAGGCAARGCGTCAGTACAGCAAGTTTGAATCCTACTACACCAGCTCTGATTTGTCCTATCGGGCCGGACCTACCTGGTCGGCCTYCCTACCTAACCTACCTATCTGGCCYGCCAGCCAGCCGGACCTACCTATCTGGCCGGCCAGCCGGACCTATTTGACCTGCCTGGCCGCCCAAACCGGACCTATCTGGCCAGCCATCCCGACCCCACCTATCTGGTCGGATAGATCTGGCAGGCTGGCAGGCCGGCCGGACTTACCTATCTGGCCAGCCGGCCGGCCAGACCTACCTACCTATCTGGCCGGACCTACCTATATGGCCGGCAGTCTGGCTGGCAGTCTGGCCAGGTAGGTCCAGCCAAATAGGTCCGGCCGGCCTGCCAGATAGGTAAGTCAAATAGGACCTATACGGCCTGCCGGCTGGACCTTACCTATCTGACCTACCTATCTGGCCTACCTATCTGGCCTAGCTATCTGGCAGGCTGGTCCTACTTTCCTGGCTGGCCGGCCTGACCTAACTATCTGTCCGGTCGGCTGGCAGGACGGTCCAATCTGTTCCAATTTGGCCAGCCGTCCGGACCTACCTATCTGYCCAGAGGATGGACCTACATATCTGGCCGGCCGCCCGGACCAAGCTATCTGGCTGGCCTGCCGGAACTACCTCTCAGGKCAGCCGGCCTGCTGGACCTACCTATATGGCTGCCTGGCTGACTGGATAAAACTTCAAAGAAGCAGCATATTCTCTTACTTTAAAACTGTGGCTTCACTGCTTAATTTCAGCACCTCTGGCCGTTGCTAATAACAGCCAGTCCTATGGACAAAAACTGATTTTGCATTGGTCATCTAATATGAACGGGAGCGCATGGTATCCCAAACACTTTTAATGACAGTCAACTAGGCCGGGCTCCTCTCACTGTCCCATAGCAATCCAATCTACTGCTTCTGATTGGTTTCTACCTGACGCCCTGCCGCTCGAATGCGTTTCCTTTCTAGGTCTATAACCTTCAGTGMCGTATCTCCGAAAGGGTGATCAATGTCCAGTTTGTTTGCCTTTTGTTTGGCGTGCATACTAGAATGAAAATGCATTACACATTTTGTTAACATTTGTTTTAGTTAATGAGCGCTGTGGCACAGAGCGTTGCGGCTGTGCGGGGGGTGCTGCGCCTAGACTCTGGAGTCTTCAGGTAGCCTACATGTGGTGACACATGCAACACAGCACCAAAACAAAAGTGCTTTTTGTGTCTCATGTTTGACAAATACTTTAAGCTGCGCTGCAGTCAGCGGCTTAGCCCAGCACAAAACCAATCAGAGTTCTTGCCTTGGCTTCCCCGGAATTAAATCAAAGCAGATGGGGATTGCAGTAGAATAGCCTACATTTGGAGGTGTTAGTTATTAGGCCTAATGGCAGTGCTCAGCTCAGTGAAACGCATGGTGACTGGTGATGGTGAAGTAATGCCCAGTCCATTGGCCAGGTAACCCACCTGCCTCTTATAAGACCAGATATTCAGAGAGTAGTGTGTGCATCAAGGACTACTGCAGAATAATAAGTCTGCAAGGACAGAAAGCAGCATGGGATCCTGAGAGGAGAATATCAATGGTAAAAATGTATTTTCTTTAGGCTCTATCTATTACAATGTACTACCAGTTTACTGGACATGACACCTTCATCCACTCAATGTCAATCCACTGATCTTGTCATTCCACCAAGAAAGTGTCAGTTGGAATGTGAAACAGGAATCTGATATGATGAAACCTCATTGTTTCACAGCCTGAACAGTGGCGTTCCAGGCGGACTACATTGCAGATGTATGCCAGATCTCTGAACGCCTTGATAGACATGTGTTTAACATATCAGCTAATCACATCATATGATATAGCAATCTGGTGCCCGACTGTGTAGTCAATGGCATAGCACGCAACCAATAGTTGATGCAATACAAAATCTGCAATGTAATCAGCCTGGAATGTGACCAGTAATGAATAATGTCCTGGGTTTCTCAGTTGGTAGAGCATGGCGCTTGCGGGGTTGTGGGTTGTGGGTTCAGGGTTGTGGGTTTGATTCCCATGGGGGACCAGTATGGAAAACTATGAAAATGTATGCACTCACTATAAGTTGCTCTGGATAAGAAGTCAAAAGTAAAAAAGTAATACACACCTATTATAGAGTCTGCAGGTGAGCAAGAAGAGGGGTCAAAGAGCCAGTCAGCCCAGTGCAGGGTGGAGTAAGTCTAGCAGTCTCTCCCATGCTAATTCCTGAATAGGCTTAACAAAGATGTAAAAGGGAGGCCACTCAGGCCAGGCAGCAGCACCTGAAAGGGAGGGATCAGTTGGGATCCTCCCCAGGGCTGAGTTATGGCTGTATTGATTTCACCATGACCTTTCTATACCCCTCCCCCCATGGTGAAACCATCCATCTCACATCTCCACCTCCCCGGCAGGATTCACAGCTAGCTTCAGCCTGGCTCGGCTGGCTTGGACGGCTCCTCTGTCACTATTTATACCTGCCCACATAAATAAGCCTGTCACTTAGGCACTCTGAAGGACCAGGGAGGGGGAGGGGGGGGGGGGGGGTCTCTCTCCCACTGCTGCACCTCCCTCCAGGGGATCCTACCTGAGTCAAGGATATAGTGCTGTGAGAAAGTATTTGCCTCCTTTTTAATGTTCTCTACTTTTGCATATTTCTGATACTGAATGTTATCAGATCTTCAACCAAAACCTAATATTAGATAAAGGGAACGTGAGTTAATAACAAATAACACAACAATGACCTACTTATTCAATGTATTTCATAATCAAAGTTATGCAACACCCAATGCCCCTGTGTGAAAAAGTAATTGCCCCCTTACACTCAATAACTGGTTGTACCACCTTTAGCTGCAATGACCACAACCAAACACTTCCTGTAGTTGTTGATCAGTCTCTCACGTCACTGTGGAGGAATTTTGTCCCACTCTTCCACGCAGAACTGCTTTAACTCAGTGACATTTGTGGGCTTTCAAGCATTAACTGCTCGTTTCATGTCCTGCCACATCTCAATTGGGATTAGGTCTGGACTTTGACTAGGCCATTSCAAAACTTCAAATGTGTTGCTTTCTAGCAATTTTCATGTAGACTTGATTGTGTGTTTTGGATCATTGTCTTGCTGCATGACCCAGCTGCGCTTCAGTTTCAGCTCACAGATGGATGGCCTGACATTCACCTATAGAATTCTCTGATACCGAGCATAARTCATAGTTCCTTCTATTAAGGCAAGTCGTCCAGGTCCTGAAGCAGTAAAGCATCCCCAAACCATCACAATACCACCACCATGCCTGACCGTTGGTATAAGGTTCTTACCGCGGAATGCAGTGTTTGGTTTTTGCCAGGCATAATGGTACCCAAGTCATCCAAAAAGTTATACTTCTATCGGTCCATAGAACATTCTTCCAAGAGTCTTGATGATCATCCAGCTTCTTGACAATCTTGAGTCAACTTTTTGGATGAGATGGGTCCAYTTAGGTCTGGCAAACACAGCATTCCAGAGTAAGAACCTCAGACCAACTGTCAGGCATGGTGGTAGTATGATGGTTTGGCCATCTGCACCCATTCAACAGCCTAGATTGTATTTTTTATTACTTCTAAACAAAATCACTCTTTGGGGGAGTCCTCATACGCTTACAATGATGTTTTGATTCTTGCTTGAACAGTCGCTAAGATTATATTTGTTTGTGATCATAGCAAAATAACTATTTTGGATGCAACAGCTGTTAGCTAGAATGCTAACGCTCATTGATATAGGCTGTAGCAAAAGCTAGCCAAAGAGCCATTTTACTGGTTGAAGTGTTTTTTAAGTATAACGCAGGTGATTTGCAATGATGACACAAACATTATATTAAGCAGGACATTCACAAGAGCCTTAAAATCCAATTATAATCTAAAAGTAGTGTGAAATGCACTCATAAGCAACATGTAAATATAGGCTTTTTTTTGCTGGGATTCCAGAAGAACCCCACCTTGTTCTGCCACCAACTTGCTGSAATGTTTGCAAACACAGAAAGCTCTATAGCTCGCCCTGGTGGTCAGAGGGCTGCATATCATTTTAGGTGGGCTACTGTTTGAACCATTAACAGTAAATGCAGAGGTTGTTTGGTTTTGGGTCTGCCTTATATTCTTCCACATTGGCTAAAATAAAAAATGAAATGATATAATTCAGACGTATAATACATACAGTGCCTTCGGAAAGTATTCAGACCCCTTGACTATTTCCACATTTTGTTAGGTTACAACCCTATTCTAAAATTGATTAAATTGCTTTTGTCTAATCTACACACAATACCCCATAAAGACAAAACAAAAACAGGTTTAGAAAATTTTGCAAATGTATTAACTATAAAGCTGAAATATGGCATTTACATAAGTATTCTGACCCTTTACTCAGTAACTTGTTGAAGCACCTTTGGCAGCGATTACAGCCTCGAGTCTTCTTAGGTATGACACTACAAACTTGGCACACCTGTATTTGGGGAGTTTCTCCCATTCTTCTCTGCAGATCCTCTCAAGCTCTGTCAGGCTGGATGGGGAGCATTGCTGCACAGCTATTTTCATGTTGTAAGGGGTGCGTACTGGCGGCAGAGAAGTCAGACGCAGGAGAGCAAAAACTGTGTTTCCAARGGCGCAGTTTAATAATAAAAACCCACCGGAAAACAGAACAATCAATAAATGGGTACATAACCCGACYCACACCAGACATAACGTGCACAAGCACTTACAATAAACAATACCGGACAAGGACATGGGGGGAACAGAGGGTTAAATACACAACATGTAATTGATGGAATTGAAACCAGGTGTGTGGGAAGACAAGACAAGACAAAACAAAATGGA
The DNA here is from genome assembly GCF_002910315.2 of Salvelinus sp. IW2-2015. NCBI lineage: Eukaryota > Metazoa > Chordata > Actinopteri > Salmoniformes > Salmonidae > Salvelinus > Salvelinus sp. IW2-2015. Next base: position 49,006 of record NW_019943836.1, read on the forward strand.
AAATGAAAAGTGGATCGGCGATGGCTAGAAGACCGGTGACGTCGACCGCCGTACGTCGCCCGAACAAGGAGAGGGACCGACTTCGGAGGAAGTCACACATGTCTCTAGAGATGTTTGATCGGGGTCAAGTCCGGGTGCTGGCTGGGCCACTCAAGGACATTCAGAGACTTGTCCCGAAGCCACTCCTGTGTTGTCTTGGCTGTGTGCTCAGGGTTGTTGTCCTGTTGGAAGGTCAACCTTCMCRCCAGTCTGAGGTCCTGAGCGCTCTAGAGCAGGTTTTCATTAAGAATCTCTCTGTACTTTGCTCCGTTCATTCTTTGCCTCCATCCTGACTAGTCTTCCAGTCTCTGCCACTGAAAGACATCCCCACAGKATGATGCTGCCACCACCATGCTTCCCCATAGGGATGSTGCCAGGTTTCCTCCAGATGTGACGCTTGGCATTCAGGCCAAATAGTTCAATKTTGGTTTCATCAGACCAGAGAATCTTGTTATCTCATGATCTGAGAGTCTTTAGGTGTCATTTGGCAAACTCCAAGCGGGCTGTCATATGCCTTTTACTGAGGAGTGGCTTCCGTCTGGCCACTCTATCATAAAGGCCTGATTGGTGGAGTGCTGCAGAGATTGTTGTCCTTCTGGAAYGATATCCCATCTCCACAGAGGAACTCTGGAGCTCTGTCAGAGTGACCATCGGGTTCGTTAGGTCACCTCCCTAACCAAGGCCCTTCTCCCCCGATTGCTCAATTTGGRCGGGTGGCCAGCTCTAGGAAGAGTCTTGGTGGTTCCAATCTTCTTCCATTTAAGAATGTTGGCGGCCACTGTGTTCTTGGGGACCTTCAATGCTGCATAKATTTTTTGGTACCCTTCCCCAGATCTGTACCGTGACACAATCCTACCTCGGAGCTCTACAGACAATTCCTTCAACCTCATGTCTTGGTTTTTGCTCTGACTTGCACTGTCAACTGTGGGACCTTATATATACATATATATATAGACAGGTGTGTGCCTTTCCAAATCATGTCCAATCAATTGAATTTCACAGGTGGACTCCAATCAAGTTGTAAAAACATCTCAACTTTAAGAAATGGAAACAGGATGCACCTGAGCTCAATTTCGAGTCTCATGGCAAAGTATCTGAATACTTATAAAAATAAGCTATTTTAAATTTGTATTTTTTATAAAAATGTCTAAAAACCTGTTTGGCTTTGTGATTATGCGGTATTTTGTGTAGATTGCTGAGGARTTATTTATTTTTAATCAATTTTAGAATAAGACTATGGTAACAAAATGTGGAAAAACTCAAAGGGGTKTGCGTACTTTCRGAAGTCACATTAACTCGTCTGTTTTATCGCCTACCAACATGGTCCTATATAACCTTGGTTACAACTAACATATTGAATGCAATGCAGGAATGCAATACATTCAGTGAAAGTCTTTGATGTAGTAGGCTAGATCAAAGCCTGATACAGTYGCGAAGTTCCTTGGTCCAATCAGATTCCCCACATGTTTGGCGTAGCAACCACCTGCAACTGGCAGGCACGTGCTGCCAGMCTCGGTTCATTTAGGATGCGAGGCTGCTGTCGCATTCCCATTCATAGTTTACGTCTCCGACACCGAGCCGACCTGGGATCAGTTGAAAGTAGGGACTAGGACGAGTTTAGGCTTTTTTCATGACGGTCCAGGCACAGACAACTCAGATAAAGGATCTGCAGGCTCCATAGCCCATGGAGTGTTTGTTAGAAATAATGTATCTTAACTCCGAGAAATGGTTCCTGCTTGACAGAGATCAGTATCAATGGAAGAGGCCGAGCACAAGCAGACAGCAACCGATGCAACAGAAGGTTGCCAGTTCAAAGTAAGATTCCCTAAATGCATAATTTTAAGCATTTTTTTCCTGATTTATCACAACCTAAAGTTGGAAATGCTTTTGCTTTGTGGAATTATTTAAAATGTTGTGATACGCAACTTCCACTGTGTAAGTATTTGTTGTTTAATGTAAAGTTGATGGYACTTKTTATCTCGTTCGCCAGACACTTTCCGTTCTAAGTCAAGCACTGCCGCCTACGGAGGTTAATGAAAAAAACGTATACTGTGCTGTGACACCTTTATTAATTTCCTCATCAACTGGTCTGCTCCATCTATTCAGATGTGAGTTGTTTTACACACATCGGAATAGAAGCAGAAGCACTCTTTAAATGCTACAGATTTGTTTTATTCCTTTGGACAAATAACAAATAAATAAGGGAGAGTTGACCATGGTTCATTAGTAAGCCACTGACCAAGTCTAAAACTACAGCTCTSAATATTTAATTTATTTTCTCCCTCAATGGCATCTTGATATGACTAATTAATACAGGGCCAATGTCAGAGAATCAAGGTGTAGTCTTTCCTTTGCCACAGCTATATCTAATTGCTCCATCTACCCTGATAGCATGATTAAGGCATAGTTACGGCTTAAATACCCCCTGAGTAGCTCTCTGTCTCAGATAATGAGATGAGGCACTGCTATTGTATTCACTTAATTTGATTTGAAAAGAACGTTAATGCGGGGCTATATTTTTAAGCAATAAGGCCAGAGGGTGTGTGGTATAAAGCCAATATACCTTGCTAAGGGATAGTATTATTATTTATGCACGACGCAACGCGAAGTGCCTGGATACAGCCCTTAGCCGTTGTATATTGGCCATATATCACAAACYCCAGAGGTGCCATATTTCTACGTATTATAAACTGGTTACCAACCTAATTAGAGCAGTAAAARTAAATGTTTTGTRATACCTGTGGTATACGGTTTGATATTCCACTGCTGTCAGCCAATCAGCCTTCAGGGCTCGAACCATCCAGTTTATAATTGTTGTTAAATAATCTCTGTTGTAGCCATTGCATGAATATGGATTTAAATGAAATCACGGCAGTAGTATGTCTGCTATATTTTGTGTGGTAACGTAATGCATAGGGGTTAGGCAAAGTGACGCTCCAGCAGTTTGATAAATTGTATTTTAGTGACCTCTTGTGAAAAGAATAGAGAATGAGGGTTCTGAACTTTTTTAAAGGGGGGAAGAAGAAAAAAAAATCATAATTTCCAGCAACACCCCAGTCAAAAAGAGAGGAAGATAAGTGTTTCCTATGACATCAACAACCAATTAGTAGACAATTAGAAGGAAATTATTAGGCAATGCCTACTCATAATTGGTTAAAATCACATGAMGCACATTAACAGAAAGTAGCCTATGGGTGAGAGGCTAGGAGCCATTTATGTGTTGTATAGTTTTTGTGATGTCACGTTTTGCCACTGTGAAGGGAAGGATATRTAGTCAGTTGCACAACTGAATGCATTCAACCGAAATGTGTCWTCCGCTGCCTTCATCGACGTCGACTGGAAAGCAGTAMGTTGTTACAGGGGGTTAGTTGCCTTGCTTAACGGCAGAACGGCAGATTTTTCCACCTTGCCGGCTCAGGGATTCAAATCAGCAACCTTTCGGTTAATGGCTCAACGCTTCTAACCGCCAAGCTACCTGGACAGTAATGCATAAGGTGATGGGTCAGGTCATAGGTTACGTTATCTTTAAAGGTAGACTCAGAGAAATGACACGAGATGTAGATGCACCAAGTAAACTAGTAGTAGTGGATACATTTCCTCAAAAACCAGGAGCGCAAGGCTAAACTTCTCTGCTGTTTTGGTCCTGTAGCTACCACGTTGTAACAGTGTGCCGCCAGTGGAGGCTGCTGAGGGGAGGACGGCTCATTATAATGGCTGGAATGCAGTGTAATGGAATGGTATCAAACATATGAAGACCATGTTTTTGATGCCATTCCATTTACTCCATTCCAGACATTTATTATGAGCCYTCCTCCCCTCAGCAGCCTCCACTGGTATATGCACATATCCCAGCTATTCTTTCTGACTGTGTGAGATGAAAGCCTTGGCATCGTGCTCATCTCAATGGCCGCTTTTGAGCGGATCATTTTTGTCAAGTCGATGACCATCGTCGGTCACCGCTTTTCAAGGAGTGTTGCATTCTGGGGATAACAATTGTCAGACTGAGGACTACGTAGCACATGGGGATGTGTAAAACGTACTCCGCAGCCTGAAGTGTCCCCGCCAGAGAATTGCTAGCTTTTAGCCCGACGCAGACTGGTAACACACTTCAGAAGGCCGGTACTAGTGCTAGCAAGGCAGAGGTCCMGGGGTCGAGCCWCGGTGTGAGCCYAATCATGAGGAAGTGGTACTCACTAAGCAAGCAYCGTGACATCCTTTACACCTACATGTACTTTACAAATATCATGCAATCAAAGGTCATGACGTTTTGACTGCAAGTATCTGCAGTTCCTTCTCACCAGCTGCACCATGCAGCCGTCGCCTGCACTGTGGGATGCTCTATTGTCACGCATTAGGTAGTCTTTGTATAACCATGCGAACGTGACCAAAGACATGACTGAAACAAGAACAGATTTGCAGGGATTTATGTGGATATATACAAAGAAATGTAATATTTGAGGCGCTCTCTCACTAATTGATTGTACAATGTACACACATACTATTATACTTTCAGTTTGTGAGTGTGTGATATGMYGGTTAGATACATGTTTATTTCGACGCCATCTTGCTGAGTCTACCTTTTAAATTATAAAGTCAGTGTCAATGTGACCTGCCAGATTAAGAAGTTTGAAAACCCAATCAGAAAAAAAATACTTGAAAACCCCATTTGATTTTTGCCCCCTAAAAAAAACAGAAAATACTTCATTTTGGTTTTTATTTTATTTGAATGGTTTTAGAGTCAAAGATAATAGTTTTAGTTTTTAAACCGGTTTGTTAATCATTTTATTTCAGTTTACTAAATAGTTTTTTCATGATTTACTTTTTGTTTTCATTTACTATAATAACCTTGGTGGTCACTCAATTTACAGAAAAGCAGATATGGAGCAGCAGAGATCTCACAGGGATGGTTGCTCAAGCCCTATGAAATCACTGTACTATTGTTGCCTCACACAAAGGCCTGGGAGAAAACGACTCCATTTCAATTAGCTGGGCCTTTCGGTACGCGTGCTGTTGCTGAAAGTTTGATGAGCATGTGTTGSCTGGGTGGTGTTCGGCTGGTTTGGCATTTGCTCTGTGAGGGAAATGTGAGCTGTCTGGCTGGGACGTCCACCCTCCTCTTTGACCTCCAACAACCGTTAAGCCGCCTGCATCACTCTCTCGCTAATTAGTTTTCCTTTGCCATCCATACCACACGGGATGGTTTTTGTTCTTGTTTACTAGGGGGTGGTAGTGTGGTGTTTACAGGAAGTATACAGGATCCGCCTGACATTCAAGTTAAGTTTGATTCCTTTTGCWGAAATGAAGCATTTCCCCCACATGCATCTTTTACTCTGTGCATTTATTATTTTAATGAACGAGCTATAGAAAAATGATGAGGACAGCAGTTTCATTGTGCTGCTAGACTCTCTGCCCAGGGGGAGAGAATGACAAAGATAGCAAGGTGTGGTTTTTCCACATGACCGCTCTACTGAACCACAMGTGGGACCGACCGGTCTTCCACTCACTGGGACTCAACTGTTGCTGTAGGAGCCAAGGAAATGGAGAGAAAGATGTATGGATAGCATTTGTTGCTATGGGATGGAAAGGATTCAGGYAGAAAAGAATGAGAGAGAGATGAGTGGAAACAGAACAGGAAAAGGAAGTGCACACACACAGCAGTGATACGGTGTACTAGTAAGTGTGTGTGTCTGTGTGCTGTGCACGCGCATGCAACTAATGAATCACTGAGCTGCCTGTCCCAGCAGACCAATAGACATGGAAGGGGGAGAGAGAGGAAGAAGGGGGAGGATAGATGGGAGGAGGGGATAGACAGGAGGGAGGGGGAGAGGGATAGAAGGGAGGAGAGGGGAGGGTAGACGGGGGAGGGATAGAACGAGGGGAGGGAGGGATAGACTGGAGGAGAGGGATAGATGGGAGGGAGGGGATAGACGGGGGGAGGGATAGACAGGAGGGGGAGGGAGGATAGACTGGAGGAGAGGGATAGATGGGAGGGAGGGGATAGACGGGGGAAGGATAGACGGGAGTAGGGGGAGGATAGACGGGAGTAGGGGAGGATAGACGGGAGGAGGGGGATAGATGGGAGGGAGGGGAAAGACGGGGGAAGGATAACGGGAGTAGGGAGGGATAGACGGGAGGAGGGGATAGATGGAGGGAGGGGAAAGACGGGGGAAGATAACGGGAGTAGGGGAGGGATGGACGGGAGGAGGGGGATAGACAGGAGAGGGAGGAGAGGGATAGACAGGAGGGAGGGAGGATAGAGAAAGAGAGGAGTGACGTCAGTGGGAGTTTCAACCATGGTCAGACCATAAGAAGGTATCAGAGCCATCCGGTGATCTGAAGAGGGGGTGTGAGGAGGGGGGGGGGGGGGGTGAGAAGACCGTCACCTTGTGCGTGGCCAGCACCCTGGGTTTGCTCTGACCTTTAACTGTACCAGCCAGAGAGAGGCAGGAGAGGAGGCGGGGGAGGAGGAACCCTTGGCTGGAGATGCGTGAGTGTGGGCTGAGGTGTGCAGGGCAGAGTGCTGGTGTGGACAGCCAGGTCAGACAGCTGAGGAGGAGGCATTGGACAACCCCTGGCTCTTTGACTCCAGGCACCTCTAGGGAGGGAGAGTAGATGCCTGCGGCAGCCATTACCCAGGGTGTTCCCCTCAACCTGGGGGCCCTGCCTGGCTCCAGCCTCCCACTGCTGGTCCACCCGCTCCACACGGACTACTGTAGGCTAGGGGAACACAGCAGSGGCAGGGCACTCATTGTCATAGGGTAAGTCAAGTCGTGTTTTTTTGTAAGGAAGCTATAGTTAATTGATTATAAAAAATMCATATTTGAGACATTTATCTCCACTCATCTGTATCACCTGATGGCGTCTAGTTTCAATGACATTTGGTTCAGTGCTTGACTTGGGCAGGAGCTCACCGGAGTTGAGAACTGGCACCTGACATTTTCCACAGCTTGAGCTCCTGCTCCTCTTTATAGAATATTAGCTCAAAGTATTGTGTAGCTCCTGCACCTAAATATAAATAGTACCAGCACCCAAAATGAGTACCGGCACCTATTTCAGTCCAAGTCGAACACTGATTTGGTTTCAGTTTCCATCTTGTAATGACTTTTCAGRGGTTTAACAGTTCCATTGCTCTATGACATAGTTAATTGTAATATTTGTAGCATGCTGTGTATGTTGCAATAGTGTCAGGACACGTTGTTCATTATCCCAGCCAAAAACTCAGCAGGGACTAGAAATGGCATTATCAGACAGTGTACGTTTACCTCATACACCAGTTTGTGCTGTTCTCTCCTTAGATTACATTGTGTACAAGGAGACATTTAAATGGAAATCCAGGGACAATTATGCAAAAAAATTAAACGATATGACAAGTGGATATGAATTTAAAATATATATTTAAATGTTTTTATTATAATTCTGTCTATCCATTTCTATTTCAAACAAACAACAAAAGATGAAGTAGTAGWCTAACTCATTCAGGCATATAATTGTCGGCATATTTATTACCGTGCCTTGTTCAGGTTGAATTATTAATGTCATAACTAGCAGGAGGATTAGGGGTCAGTCAGTGGAAGAAAGCTGGCTGGGGTGCTGCTGTACGGCCTGGGTGAGGGTTTGTTACCATCAGCGTGCTAATGTTGCTGGTGTCCTTTTGAACGGGACATCTGTTTGGCACTGTCACTCATCAGGTAAGCATGGAGGTGACGTWTCAGGTGTGATTTGACTGTTTTGTGGTGTATGTGGTATGTATAATGTATGCAAGATAATCACATAGGTATGGAACTTCCTCATCTGKCTTCCATCTACCTACCTACTATACTTCCCCACGAAGCAAAAACTTTTAAAGATTGCTAGCTTTTCTTTGCATTTGTTCCAGGAAAAAGCTGGTCAGCGAAAGGAGCATTTTCTCAAACCCTTCCCTCTTCACCCGAGGCAGTCAAGGAGGAGCCATTGCAAGTCAGCTAAGGTACTGTGCTTCAAATCAATCATGTGTTACATTGTAATTTTCCAATGATAGAAATGGGTAGTACCGGTAAATGTTTTAACAGTAGTTTTAACAGATAGCCATGAGTAACATTTTATATAACGACTTGTTTCATAATGGAAAACCAGGCTGCTTCTCTAATGGCACCCTATTCCCTCTATAGTGCACTGCCTTTGACCACTACTTTTGGCCAGAGCCCTTGGTCAAAAGTAGTGCACTATATAGGGAATAGAGCGCCATTTGGGATGCAKCCAGTGTGGGTAAGGTCTTCTCTGATGCTAATGTATTCCTCCAGTGAGTTGTCTTCGTACCAGTCTTCCTGTGGAGGAGTGACCCCTGAGAGAATCCTCACCTGCTGGTCTGAGACTCAGAGCTGTGCTACAGGCCTCTCTACGGAACAGAGCTCCCTCTACTCATGGAGATACGATGTATGAGCACACACACACACACACACACACACACACACACAGAGCCCTTTGCAGTAAAGAAGGTCTTGTGAGTGTGTGCCTCCTGTGGTGTGTTCAGGAGTTTGACAGAGTGAACACCCAGCGTGTGCGTCAGCTATTCAGTGATGTGGACGAGCTGCTGTATGAAGGGAGGGTGAACAGCAGCTCCCTGGGACTGCAGGAGGAGTGTCAGGAGTGGAACGGACACTCCCCACACCTCAGGTACACCAACAGCATAGCCATGTCCCAAATGTCTACCTATACTGCACTTCTTTACCCTATGGGCCCTTGTCAAGTGTAGTGCACTACATAGGGAATAGGGTGCCAGTTGGGATGCAAACAAAGTCCTTCATGTGAAAGTGTTTAATTGAATTGGCTCTCCCTCTGTCTCTTTCCAATACTTTCTTATATTGTTTCTGTCTTTCCTTCATAGAATTCTGGGTTATCAGCTGGAGTCGCCCAATCAGGAAGGGTTTCAGTACGTACACAGGAGAGTGGTGGCCAGTGGAGGGAGAGGGAATGCAGTGCTGCCCCCGTGTGTGGACAAGAGGGAGAACTCTGGAGAGTAAGGCCTGGCTCCTTGTGTATACTACACAAAAACAACAACATGACGCTAACATCTCACGGTACTTCAGTTGGTTTCCCATGGCAACAGAGCAGACATGAGAATTTTGGAGGAGCGGTATTATGGTTGTGTGTTCAGGTTTGTGTTGTGGAGGTGAGCTCTGTGGCAGGGGGCCAGCTAAGGGACAGGTGGCATAATGAGCAATCTGCCATGGTTCTGGGAATAACATCCAGGCAGTCTGTCTCCAGGCAACACAGTTGTTTGTTTACTAATCAATTCCCAACGAGGATTTACCTTAGCAAACACACCTACTTAAACACACCTATTACAGCCWTGTTTGTTCAGGATTCAGTGAGGGAGCCAGACTAGTGGGAGAATGACTGTCTGGCTGCATAAATACACATACTGTAGTATGGTATGAATACAATGCAAGTGGTAGCACAGTATGCTTTCAAAGGTGATCCAAAACAATGATCTAGAAATTATCTAGTAAGGAGAAATGCCAAAAGACCTAATCCAAGTACACGTCAAGATGAACTCTGAAAGATTTAAACAACCTTGATGTTTTCTGACCATAGCTAACTAAAACCCCTTGGAGTCATTAAAACTCGTTTTTCAACTATTCCACAAATTTCATGTTAACAAACTATAGTTTTGGCAAGTCGGTTAGGACATCTACTTTGTGCATTACACAAGTCATTTTTCCAACAWTTTTTTTACAGACAGATGATTTCACTTATAATTCACTGTATCACAATTCCAGCGGGTCAGAAGTTTACATACGCGAAGTTGACTGCCTTTAAACAGCTTGMAAAATTCCAGAATATTATGTCATGGCTTTAGAAGCTTCTGATAGGCTAATTGACATCATTTGAGTAAATTTGAGGTGTACCTGTGGATGTATTTCAAGGCCTACCTTCAATCTCAGTGCCTCTTTGCTTGACATCATTGGAAAATCAAAAGAAATCAYCCAAGACCTCAGAAAACAATTGTAGACCTCAACAAGTCTGGTTCATCCTTGGGAGCAATTTCCAAACGCCTGAATGTACCACGTTCATCTGTACAAAAAATTGTACGCAAGTATAAACACCATGGGATCACGCAGCCGTCATACCGCTCAGGAAGGAGACGCGTTCTGTCTCCTAGAGATGAACGTATTTTGGTGCGAAAAGTGCAAATCAATACCAGAACAACAGCAAAGGACCTTGTGAAGATGCTGGAGGAAACAGATACAAAGTATCTATATCCACAGTAAAACGAGTCCTATAACCTTAATAAAGGCCGCTCAGCAAGGAAGAAGCCACTGCTCCAAAACCGCCATTAAAAAAAGCCAGACTACGGTTTGCAACTGCACATGGGGACAAAGATCGTACTTTCTGGAGAAATGTCCTCTGGTCTGCTGCAGGAGGGACTGGTGCACTTCAKAAAATAGATGGCATCATGAGGAAAGAAAATMATGTGGATGTATTGAAGCAACATCTCAAGACATCAGTCAGGAAGAACTTCTTAGGGATAGGGTCTAGTTTCCTGAATTTCTGCCTGACTGACGTGCCCAAAGTAAACTGCTTGTTACTCAGGCCCAGAAGCCAGGATATGTATATAGCATTGGATTGGTAGCATTGGATAGAAAACACTTTGAAGTTTCTAAAACTGTTAAAATAATATCTGAGACTATAACAGAATTGATATGGCAAATGAAAATCCGAAGAAAAAACAGATATTTTTTGAGGTCCCAMGCTCTTACAATGGAAAGCTATGGGCCCTATGTAATTCRGTCTCCCAGATTGCAATTCCTATGGCTTCCACTAGATGTCAACAGTCTTTATTCAAGGTTTCAAGCWTGTTTTTTGAAAAACAAGCAAGAATTTGGAGATTTGGTGAAGAGAGCACCGGAACAATATCAGTCTTTCGGCGAGCGAGGGAGAGGGCGCGCACTTACTAATTTTGCATTCCTATTGAACATACTACTTTCCGTATGAAATATTATAGTTTATTTACATTTTAGAGTACTTTATTAAATAGAAACGTRGTTTGACTTGTTTGGATGAATCTTAGCGGTAGCTTTTTGGACTCTGTAACGGCAGTCTAAGTCGTCCTCCTCATCGGACGAGGAGAGGCGAGAAGGATCGGAGGACCAATGTGCAGCGTGGTAAGTTTCCATGATTTAATYAACATGAAAACAATACACTATACAAAATAACAAAACAAACTAACCGTCACAGTCCCGTGTGGCACAAACACTGACACAGGAAACAACCACCCACAAAATCCCAACACAAAACAAGCCACCTATATATGATTCTCAATCAGGGACAACGATTGACAGCTGCCTCTGATTGAGAACCATATTAGGCTGAACACAGAAACAGACAAACTAGACACACAACATAGAATGCCCACCCAGCTCACGTCCTGACCAACACTAAAACAAGCAAAACACATAAGCACTATGGTCAGGACGTGACAGACTCCTGCATGTTGAACGAGTGGATTACTGAAATCGATGGCGCCAACTAAACTGACTTTCTGGGATATAAAGAAGGATTTTATCTAACAAAACGACCATTCATGTTGTAGCTGGGACCCTTGGGATTGCAAACAGAGGAAGATCTTCAAAAGTAAGTGATGTATTTAATCGCTATTTGTAATTTTATGAAGCCTATGCTGGTTGAAAAATATGTTGATGTGGGACGCCGTCCTCAGACAATTGCATGGTATGCTTTTGCTGTAAAGTCTATTGTAAATCGGACAACGCGATTAAATTAACAATAATGTAAGCTTTTAAATTATATAAGATACTTGTATGTTCATGAATGTTTTATATTACAATTATTTATTTAAATTGCGTGCCCCCCAATTTCACCGGATGTTGTCGGCRGTTYTCCCGCTAGCGGGACGACCTATCCCTATTAAAGCTTGGTCGCAAATGGGTCTTCGAAATGAACAATGACKCCAAGCATACTTCCAAAGWTGTGGCAAAATGGCTTAAGGAAACAAAGTCAAGGTATTGGAGTGGCCATCACAAAACCCTGACCTCAATCCAATAGAYAATMTGTGGGCAGAACTGAAAAGGCGTGTGCGAGCAAGGAGGCCTACAAACCTGACTCAGTTACACCATCTCTGTAAGGAGGAATGGGCCAAACTTCACCTAACTTATTGTGGGAAACTTGTGGAAGGCTACCTGAAATGTTTGACCCAAATTAAACAATTTAAAGGCAATGCTACCAAATACTAATTGAGTGTATGTAAACTTCTGACCCACTGGGAATGTGATGAAAGAAATACAATCTGAAATAAATCATTCTCTCTACTATTATTCTGACATTTCACATTCTTAAAATAGTGGTGATCCTAACTGACCTAAGACAGGGAATTTTTACTAGGATTAAATGTCAGGAATTGTGAAAAACTGAGTTTAAATGTATTTGGCTAAGGTGTATGTAAACTTCCGACTTCAACTGTGTATATATAAAGAATATACAAAGGACATTTGGGCTAGGAGGTACAGTATGAAAAGCAGAGTTTCACTGGAAATGTGTCAATATAATTGCAAACCAACATGAAGTTAAGGGCACCAAAAGTAGAGAAGACATGATGAGGAATACATTTCCACATAAAAGGGGGTCTTAGGAATTAATTTATCCAATTGATTTTAAAAGTATTATTTAAGGTAGTAAAGTCCAGATAATTCATTACAACAGTACGGTTTCTCCACAGAAAGTTGAAAAGCATCTGGTCTATGTCTTTGCTTATTTTACCACCAAGATAAAAAGATACCTTCAGCCTTGGTTATTAGGACTCTTCCTTTTAAAGATACATCCCTCTGTAGCCATTGATTTAGCTTCTTCTGGGTTTTTTAATAAGAAGCTTAACATTTCGTAAGCCTCTAGACTTCTAATCTTAATGGTTATGCCTAAATATGTAAATTCTTCTTTTACTGGAATACCATAATATGAAGGTGTCACACATTCTTTGACAGCCATGAGTTCACATTTATTAATGTTAAGATATAGACCAGAAGCTTTGGAAAAGGATTCTATCACATTGATCGATCTGGGAATCTGACTATCGTCTTTCAGAAAAAGTGTAGTATCGTCAGCCAGCTGGCTTATAATAATTTATTTACAAGCTATGGAAATACCTTGTACAGGATTATTATTTAAAGAATTTGTAAACAGTTGGATGATTAATAAAAACTGATACGATGAGATGGGACAATCTTGCCTAATTCCTCTCTTTAACTCAAATCTAGGTGAAGTGCCATGTTTCAATTTGATAGAACTGTTACTATTTGTATAGAGAGTCTTAATAGCCTTACAGAAAAAATCCCCAAAGCCACATTTCTCAAGGGAGTGGAAGAGGAACTGATGCTCCAKTGTATCAAATGCTTTATAAAAATCAAAAAATAATATGAAGCTATCCTCGGTTATTAGGTCTGAGTAGTCAAGCATGTCCAATACTAGTCTGATATTGTCATAAATATGTATTTTCCTCATGAAGCCAGACTGTGTTTCATCAATGATTGCATCCAGGACTTCTTTAATTATTTTTGCAAGTAGTAAGGCTAATATCTTATAATCATTATTAAGAAGACAATTTGGATTCCAGTTATCGATGAGCAGCTTTGGTATCAGTGTTATTAATTAACCCCTGACATTGTTTTTAATACTCTCTAAAAATACTTAAAGTAGGAAGGAAGCTACTTGTTCAGAAATTCATAATTCAATCAACACCTGGGGATTTATTGTTCTTTAGATGTTTGATAGACTCGATAATCTCTTCAACTTTGATGGGTTCATCACACTGTTTAGATTCTATATCACTGATAGAGTGAACATTATTCAGTGCGTCAAAGAAATCTGTGGATTCCTGACAGTACATAGAGCTATACAATTTCCTGTAAAAATTGCTACAGTAGTTAGCAAGTCATGTTTGGTCATCTGTAATAACACCACCAATGTTTAAATTATGGATAGTGTTATTTGTAGAGTGAAATAGGATGAATTCTGTTCTCCCTCATCAAGCCATTTTTTCCTAGATCTAATAAAGGCTCCTTCTGTTTTTAATCTCTATATATTATCCAGTTTATTTAATCTATATATATTATCCAGTTTATTTAATCATATATATATATATGTGTGTGTGTATTTATTATCTAGATTATTTTGTAACTCAATCAGTTCCATGTTCTACTCCCCTGAGAGGCTGGCTGGGGACCTCTGAGAAAGGGAAGTTATCTTAATGATCACTTTTTCCTCCTCAGCTCTTCTGGTTTTAGCAAGATTACTACCAGATTTTCTAAGGTATTTGGCCAATTCAAATTTAAAGAGCTCCCAGTTCTTGCAATAAGATCTTTCTTCACAAGCTCTTTCCCAAAAGTGTGAGAGCAGATGTTTAACCTCAAACTGAACTATATCATTATTTWACAAGGAGCTATTTAGCTTCCAGTAGGACGCTCAACCTAGGTTAGTATCAGGGGTAAATATTTTGACATCAATGTAAATGGCCCTATGTTCTGTGAAGAGGTATTGTACTTCACATTGTTTCGTAACCCTCTGAAGGCTCCGCTTGGGTCATTACAATGAAAAATACCTTTGGTATATAAACAGTGACATATTTTTTTTACTGGCAACATAGCATGAATTCTGTCTGAAATAGGTATACAGTGGCTTGTGAAAGTATTCACCCCCTTGGCATTTTTCCTATTTTGTTGSCTTGCAACTTGGATTTTTGGGGGGTTTGTATCATTTGATTTACACAACATGCCTACCACTTTGAAGATGCAAAATATTTTGTTCTTGTGAAACAAACAAGAAAACAGAACTTGAGCGTGCATAACTATTCAACCCCCAAAGTCAATACTTTGTAGAGCCACCTTTTGCAGCAATTACAGCTGCAAGTCTCTTGGGGTATGTCTCTATAAGCTTGGCACATCTAGCCATTGGGATTTTTTCCCATTCTCCAAGCAAACCTGCTTCCAGCTCCTTCAAGTTGGATGGTTCCGCTGTGTACAGCAATCTTTAAGTCATACCACAGATTCTCAATTGGATTGAGGTCTGGGCTTTGACTAGGCCATTCCAAGACATTTGAATGTTTCCCCTTAAAACACTCGAGTGTTGCTTTAGCATATGCTTAGGTCATTGTCCTGCTGGAAGGTGAACCTCTGTCCCAGTCTCAAATCTCTGGAAGACTGAAACAGGTTTCCCTCAAGAATTTCTCTGTATTTAGCCCATCCTTCAATTCTGACCAGTTTCCTAGTCCCTGCCGATGAAAAAACATCCCCACAGCATGATGCTGCCACCACCATGCTTCACTGTGGGGATGGTGTTCTTGGGTGATGAGAGTGTTGGGTTTGCGCCAGAATAGTGTTTCCTTGATGGCCAAAAAGCTACATTTGAGTCTCATCTGACCAAGATACCTTCTTCCATATGTTTGGGAGTCTCCCACATGCCTTTTGGCGAACACCAAATGTGTTTGCTTATTATTATTTTTTAAGCAATTGCTTTTTTCTGGACAGTCTTCCGTAAAGCCCAGCTCTGTGGAGTGTACAGCTTAAAGTGGTCATATGGACAGATACTCCAATCTCCGCTGTGGAGCTTGCAGGTCCTTCAGGGTTATCTTTCATCTCTTTGTTGCCACTGATTAATGCCCTCCTTGCCTGTTCCGTGAGTTTTGGTGCGGCCCTCTCTTGGCAGTTTGTTGTGGTGCCATATTCTTTCCATTTTTAAATAATGGATTTAATTGTCCTCGTGGGATGTTCAAAGTTTCTGATATTTTTTTATAACCCAACCCTGATCGTACTTCTCCACAACTTTGTCCCTGACCTGTTTGGAGAGCTCCTTGGTCTTCATGGTGCCACTTGCTTGGTGTACCACTTGCTTAGTGGTGTGCAGACTTTGGGGCCTTTCAGAACAGGGTGTGTGTATATATAATATATATATATATATACATATATATATACTAAGATCATGTGACAGATCATGTGACACTTGCACACATGTGAGCTTTCTTTAACTAATTATGTGACTTTCTGGAAGTTAATCTGTTGCACCAGATCTATTTAGGGGCTTCATAGCAAAGGGGGTGGATACATATGCATGCACCACCTTTCCATTTTGAATTGTTTTGAATTTTTTGAAACAAGTWATTTTTTTCACTTCACCAGTTTGGACTATTTTGTGTATGTCCATTACATGAAATCCAAATAAAAATRYATTTAAATTACAGGTTGTAATGCAACAAAATAGGAGAAACGCAAAGGGGATMAATACTTTTGCAAGGCACTGTACTCATAATAATCTGCTTTCCTGACTACAGGTTATGTGTTGAAGGTCACAGTCTRTCCCCAACTCCCTGCACATTGCAGGGGGCAACCCCTCTCTCCCACTCTCTCTGTGATCACTCCTCCCTTCTACAAGAAGAGGTCTATGAGGCAGAGGGAAGGATGGAGGAATTTCTTGCCTATGATGCCAAAGATACGTAAGGCATTTGAACTTTACTTTCTAAGCATGGCATTTAATATTTTAAGAGTATGTGCAAGCATGTAACAGCCTGTGGGAGAGAGAGTGTGTGCGTATCTGTGTGTGTGTTCAAGCCTGTGGGTGGAACGAGGGCCGTATTGCTCCAGTGTGTCTTGACGTCAGGGTTCTCTCCCCAGGGAGGATGAGTGGGTGGGTCAGAGAGGAGTCTGGGGATCTGTGGGGAAAGCAGGGAGGTCCGGGGTACCCCCTGTGTCTCCCCACACCTGTATCAGGGAGGCCGTGGCTGACGAGGCCTTTGATGACATGTGGAGGGAGGTGGTGAATTCTCTGGGGGAGCTCCTCCACAAACACTGGCAGAGACAAATCACGGGTCTGTCTATCTACAAACCACTGTATTACAGAGCTGTCATAGAACTACATGAATACCAATGATGATATGCCTATTATACACAGCAACCATGGTACTGCACACCAACTCTGTTATAACTGATGCTTTTTGTTATGCTGTGTTATGAATTGGGCTAGGAGTTTGACCTGATCACTTGACCTGGCCAGGATAAACTCTGGGTCCTAGTTATGAATCAAAGTATTTTGTTTTTACCGGAGGTGGAGCAGGTCAAAGAGGAGTGTTGGAGGCTCTTGGTGGAGTCTTGGGTGATCCCTCTCCTCACATCAACAGTAAATGTCAGCGTGTCCCTCTCTCCAGGGGCTCCAACACACGTAGCATGCTGCTGTGGTCCAACTGTTGCCCCAGTACACAGGTGAGAAGTCTGCCAGCCACCAAAACACAGTGTCAGCTGCTGCCATTGACTCTCTAGAGGAGCTCTTGCACTTCTGGCAACAACACCATTCAATTGAATTAACATTTATCTCAAATACACTTATTACAATGGCCTCAACAGAGAAGCCAAGGCCCCCTTAAAACAAGCCTTGAGCTATATTTATTTACTTTCTTTTTTTCTAGGCCTCTCAGGTATCAAGTACCTTCAAGATGAATTTAAACGGTGTTATGACAATCCAAGCTAAGCCTCTTCAACAAAGACAACACGGATTTGCAGAGAAGTCTCAGTAAGTCTGTCTGAATCCCCAGCTATAAGCTCGGCTCTGATCCTGAACAAACAAAACCATTCCTGTTTCTCTTTGGGGCTGGACAGGGTGCCATTTGGGATGCAGCCGTTCTGTTAGGATTTGAGATGAGTACAAATAAGAACTCCAACATCTAAAATAGGTTAGAAAAGAAATTGACACACTGGTATGACTTTAAGTAATGTCATTAGTATCACTACTTTTTTGACTTCTCTGTAGTTGTGATCTGGAGGACAGACCCAGCAGAGCTCCAGCCCCCACTGTGTCTCCATCCAGGAGAGCATGTAGTACGCCCTCCCACAGAGCCCCAGGCCCAGCCCAGCGAGGCCTGCCCCTGCCCAGGCTCCATATCTGCTCCAGACCCAGCTCCACCTCCAGAAGTACCAGCTCCAGGGGCAGGGCCAGGAGCTGCCTCAGCCCCAGACACACTGTCCCCAGACACCAGGTCATCAGAGGAACCAGACTGTGAGATATCTACTGTATATATTAATAAGTAAGCTAGGCTGATGTTTAATTGCAACACAATAATAATTGGTATATGCAACTACATTAAATGTTTAGGACTTGGTTATGGTAATATTAAAATGTTTAGGTCAAATAATGAAATTGCAGTTTTGTTCTAGAGAAGTGTTAGCCATGATGACTATTACATTTTACACCATTTACGCAGACACTCTTATCCAGAGCAGCTAGGGTTAAGTGACTTGCTCAAAGCCATACTGAGAGATTTTTCACCCAGTTGACTCTGGGATTTGAACCAGCAACCTTTCGGTTACTGGCCCCATTGCTCCTAAGTGCTAGGCTACCTGCCGTCCAACTATCATAACAAGGCTGTAATTGTCCTGGTTTGTACTATAGGACCACAGTGACAGAAGGACAGCCGTCCCCAATCCTCAGTTCAATACAGAACCAGAGGCTCCTCCCCCTCCTCCATGCTGACCAATCAGAGCTGGAGCCCTCCGTGTGTACTGGTGCACCCATGCAGGTACCAGGTGACCTACTGTTTCGTCAATGTACTCAAATGTCAATACAGGAAGTTAGTATATCAATGTGTCAATTCTAACGCAGGTTATAGTAAATTACATTTGCCTGAATACCATAATAAATGGGTAATGATGACATGTCTTTTAAATTACTTGTCATTCTGACCGAACGTAAATTACCATATTGATTCCGCTTCTTGCATTTGCATGGAAAGCAAATATGTGTTGGCTTGGCTGACCTTGCAAACATGCGTATCTCCAATGCAAAGAGCAAAGAGTGTGTGCTGGTGTAGGGCAAGTGAACTTTGNGTTGTAGGCCCTCCTTGGTTGGTGACAGAAGCACCAGATCATCAGCAAACAGTAGACATTTGACTTCGGATTCTAGTAGGGTGAGACCGGGTGCTGCAGACTGTTCTAATGCTCGCGCCAATTCATTGATATATATGTTGAAGAGGGTGGGGCTTAAGCTGCATCCCTGTCTCACCCCACGACCCTGTGAGAAGAAATGTGTGTGTCTTTTGCCAATTTTAACCGCACACTTGTTGTTTGTGTACATGGATTTTATAATGTCGTCTCTCTCTCTCTCTCTCTCTCTCTCTCTCTCTCTCGCTCTCTCGCTCTCTCGCTCTCTCGCTCTCTCGCTCGCTCGCTCTCTCGCTCTCTCAGCTCAGGGGGAGGATTCTGCAAGGAGGACATGCCACTGTACCCATCTCTATCCTTCCTCCCCTTAGAGAGCCCACTCTGCTGTTGGAGTCCCTGTCTCGTCCCAACACCACACACACACTCCGGGTACGAGACACACACACACACAGTGGTGGCGTGGTGGGGTTGTCTGTGGGAGTGGTAGTAGAAGAGATTGTATTACTGTCTGTTGTATAGCAGATGCCCTTATCATTATATCAAGGGTACAGAGCTGTCTGCCTTGCAGRGTGGTTTATTGCTCTACCTTGGTCAACTCGTTATTGGAAAAGAGAATGTGTTCTTAAAGCCCCTAGAGTRGATGTCTGCGCCCCTGTGGAAATCTAATTAGCATAATAAAAAAATCCCCATTAAAATCTGTCAATTTAAGTTAGAGATCTGTTTTTGCATTGGATGCYTCTCAATCCACCACATCCGCCGATATCTCACTTCTGCATCTGAGGTGAAAGGTGGCAGAGCTAGAGCGGTGTTTGTCAGACCATGATGTAGCATATGACCCCTCTATGGAAAGATGAGACTCTCAGAAACACGATGGTGTTCTCCGTTTTGCTCTGAGGTACAGCCAATCTGCCAAGTTATGTCTGTAGTGTCTGAACAGTTTGGGCTACACACAAATACGAGACTGTCACGAACACGTACATGTCGGTTGTTTTACTCTAGGATGCCCACAGGCCTCACAAGACTTGTCTGAAGGTCCCCCGGTACCAGTTTAAAAAATGAATGGAAGTATATATGGAGACAGTTTAGTGGCAAGAATAAGGGGTTAAATACATGTAAAATATATATTTTTTATATCTCTCAGTAGGACAGATTTTTTTGGGGGACTATCTTTTGTTCCATGTAGTGAAAATGTTATTCAACGTGTTTATGTGGGCTAATAGCAGTAAGTGTCACGTATACTCCCTCTCCGACCTCTAGGTCATCAGGCTGCTGATTATCCCGCACACCTGTCACCATCGTCTCGCGCACCTYAGCCTCATAACACTCACCTGGACTCCATCASCTCCTTGATTATCTTCCCTATATCTGTCACTCCCCTTGACTCTGTTTTCATGTCGGTGCGCTGTTTGTGTATCGTGTTCATTGTTTCTTTTATTTATTAAAACACTCACTCCTTGAACTTGCTTCCCGACTCTCAGCGCACTCGTTACAGTAAGGCTTAGTCTGTAGAGGGTTCATTTACCTGGTTAAATAAAGGCTAAGTAAATAAAAGCTGTCTACCTTTTTGTACAATGAGATGGTAATTATGGTAACATAATAGATTATTATCCTTGTTTTAACTTGGATTACTGTAGTGTAGGTTACATATTACCACTATTTATCTAGGTGTGTTTGCTCAAATAAAGTATCCTTTTTCTTTTAACATATGACTTGAAAGCAGCTCTTTGTTTTCTAGTCAGACACACCCATGAAGCAATTGTTCACTCCCATGGATTTCACCTGCCACATGAAGACTGGGAAAGGACCTCACCCAGGTGACCGCTATAGRACTGTGTACTCATGCGTCTAGCCAACAAATGACAGGACAGGTGTCCAGTGCAGGGGGATCTATAAGTATTATGTACATTGTAAATATTGTTTTAGATTTTTTATGTTTTGACTAAGCAGGACAGTTTTTTCTTCCAGTGCGTGTTCGTAGGCTCGTGCTGAGGAAAGTGATGGTTAAAGGCAGAGGCAGAATGTGTCATCATCCCCATTGGCCCTGGTTCAAAGTAGTGCATTAGACAGAGGCTGCGTTTCAAACTCATAAAAGACACCCTTGTCCACTTGCTTTATGCCCTTGGGGGAATCCCCACGGCCATATTTGTTGTCGGTCCAAATGATTAGCCAAGAAAGGGAAGTTTGCAACGTAAGCCCTTCAGCCCTAATTTTTAATGGAGTTTGCGAGTATACAATTATGTTGGGGCCTGAAACACCCCATAATTCAATTTGCGATGATTGTACATCCGCTAAGAAAGCAAGTTAGAAAMTGTGCTACTAATGCACAAAACGTCTCGTAAAAGTAATTATGTTTTTGTTTGTTTAGCTTTTGGAAATTGTAGAAAACATTTTCCTTCATAAGTTCCAGCTAGTGAGTTAGCTAATTAATTTGCTATCTATCATACAGTAGCCGTATATTAATAATTCTATAGTTAATATAAGTAGACATGCAATCATAATTGACTGTATTGCATATAAAGCACCCACAAGCTACCGGTGGCTGAAAACCCAATCATCGCGGGATAAACGAATTTCCAGCCAAGGGCGGTCCATTTCAAAATAATTTCTTCCTCCCTTGCCCTGCAAGTGTACTCGTCAGACGTCATGATACATCATCAGAAGTGTCCACTTAATRTGAGCTCTGAGGGGCGAGGGTGTGTCTTTTTAAGTGTTTGGAATGCAGCCAGAGAATAGGGTGCCATTTGGGACGATACCTGTGTTAGCGTTAGACGGGCATGTCGTAATGCGTCACCTCTGGTCTCCTAGGTGACTATGCTCTGATTGGAGTGACAGGCTTTGGCGTGGGTATCACCTGCTCCGCCTCCAACGGCTTCTCCGAGAGCACCATGGCAACGAGGAGACGCCAGCGCCCGCCATCCTCTTCTGTGGAAGGAGAGAGTGGGACCGAACCACTGCTCTTAGGTAAATACTGTAAAGGGCAAATGACTACATGGAGTTATTAGGAGGAAAGTGGAGAGGGTACTGCATAGGCCTGGGAATTGCTAGGGACCTCACAATACCATAGTATCACCATGCTGCGGGACCTCACATACCATATTATCACCGACACTGAAGGGACCTCACAATACACAACATCAATCACCAACCATACTGAGAGACCTTCACCACGATACGATATACACACCATACTGAGAGACATCACAATACCATAATCACCACACACTGGAGAGACCTCACATACATATTATCACCACACTGAAGGACCTCACAAATACCATATCACCACCAACTGAGAGACATCCCAATACCATATCACCACCAACTGAGGACCTCACAATACCATATTATCACCACACTGAGGCACCTCACAATACCATATTAATCACCACACTGAGGACCTCACGATACCATATCACCACATAACTGAGAGACCTCACGATACCATATCACCACCAACTGAGAGACCTCACAAATACATAATCACCACACTGAAGGACCTCACGATACCATATCACACCCAATACTGAGACCTCACGATACCATATTACCACCATATTGAGGGACCTCACGATCCATATCACACCATACTAAGGACATCACAATACCATATTATCACCACACTGAAGGACCTCACAATACCATATCACCACCATAAACTGAGGACTCACGATACCATATCACCACCATACTGAGAGACCTCACGATACCATATTACCACCATACTGAGGGACCTCACGATACCATATATCACCACACACTGAGGGACTCAACAATACCATATTCACCACCATACTGAGAGACCTCACGATCCATATCACCACCATACTGAGGGATTCACGATACCATTATTATCAACCATACACTGGAAGGACCTCACATACAACATATATCACCACCATACTGAGGACCTCACGATACCATATACCACCATACTGAGGGACTCACGATACCATATTATCACCACACTGAAGGGACCTCACAATACCATATCACAACCAATACTGAGGGACCTCATGATACCATATTATCACCATACTGAGGGAACCTCCACTATACCATATTACCACCATACTGAGGAGCCTCACAATACCATATCTACACCATGAGGGACCTTCATAAATTTTGTTGCTGAGGGAATCGAAACGATACTAATAGATTCATATCCCACGCGTCGGACCTATACCTGTGAGCGGATCGGTCATGGATACCTCATATTACAACCTATTACACTGAAGGTACTGAGTCTTCACAATATCAGCTATGGTGAGCTTAGATTCACATGGTATTGTGAGTCTCAGGTTGTGGTGATATATGGTATCGTGCAGAAACATCCCCTCCAGATATGGAGTTGGGTAGATACTGATGGGGTATCGTAGGAAGGCTCTCTCAGTATTCGGTCAGCGTAGTATAATGGTATGGTACATTGTGAAGTCCTACCAGACCATTTGGTGGAGTTGTCATCACCGACCTATAGGCTTGAGAGGATCTTCTCGAGGGATTAACGAATCCGCAGTTAATGGGGTGGTGGCAATAATGGTATCGTGAGGTTCCTCCTCAGTATTAGTCAACGTGGTATATGGTAAATTGGTGAGGTCCATTACAGGTACGGAGTGGTAATATACACGTGGATATAACGGAGTCGGACAGGCCCGTCTCAACACCCTCAAGTACCACTATAATAGGTGGATTCTAACCATATGTGTATGAAGATCCGATACTGAGGAGTACCTCAGTATGGTCGAGCCTTGCATACGATACGCCTGGTAATGTTAGGGTCCTTTTCCTTACTTTCCAGTGTGGTGATAATGAATTGGGTATCTACGTCGAATGAATCACCCTCCAGTATGGGTGGTATAGGCTCTGAGGGACTTCTTCGTTGAGGTCTCTCAAACGCGTATATGTACTGGGTGCGCAATACCGATGGTATGTGTGAGGTTCCTTCCCACGAGGATGTGGTGAAGCTGTAAATGCATTATACACGCACAACTGGAATGGCCACTCACATTACGAAGTAATGCACCACTTGCAGTGACTCTGAGGGATATCTCATGGGATACCGGTTGGATTATGGAGATGTAAATTCCGGAGAGATATCCGGAGTGCGACCGTTCAATCGACAATACCATTAGGTTACGCACCTATAGGTCTGAGGGCGACCTCGTGATAGGGAACTCATAATGGGTTATAAACATCTCGAGATGGTCAACTCTGAGGCGAGTGTCGGCGTGGGTTTGGCGACGATACGCATACGGTAACGAGCCTGCTGAGGGACCTGCACTTGAATCTGTCAGATACCATATTAAGGTCTACCGAGGAATTATATCATTAGGCACCCCCTAACCGGGATATCGCGGTAGTGGATTACCTCCAATATGGCTATTAGATAAGGCTAGGGAGTTTGGTACCCTGCACGACACTACGACTATGGATGTTGGATTCGGGACATAAAATCTGAAAGGGATACCCGGGTGATGGCTACATATACCAAGTATGAGTTTGGGGTGGCCATTATGGGGTATTGTACGGATCTATCTGGAGTGGACGTGCTGTCGCAACTGAAAATAATGGCGTACATGGTATTATCGTCCTCACCATGTAGAGGTGACGACGCCTCACCGCCTATACGCTCTATATTATCCCTCTGTACCAGCGACTCTTACGTCGCACGGAGATCCTCAGATCCATACTTAACCGACTCATGCTAGAGGACCTGGCACGGGACGATGACCCAGTCATATCTCCCCATCTTTCGTACCGGGACCATAGCTGCGGGACCTCAGCGAATACGGCATATTATCACCATAGCTGAGGGACCGTCACGACTAACGGCATATTACCACGCATGCTGAGGGCACCGCTTATCATTTTTTATCACCAATACTGTAGGTGGGCCGACACGATATGTATTGCGATTCGATACTGCGTTTTTCCCCCCGATTTGATGTTCCAGACATATCGCTCACCAGAGGGACAAGAGATTGCCATGAGAAAATGAGTTTTGATCAGTCAGGAAAATATAAAAGTGGCGATGGAAAACAAGCTATAGGATGAAAAACACCAGAGTTTTGGCACAGGAACAGCCAACTAGCGCTAGCTAATGCTACCTAACAAAGAAAATAAGTTCATGTAACCATATAATAAACTATATTGCGATATGTAACTATTGATTTTTTCCCTCCATCACTAGTAACGTAAACTCACATAAACTCGTACATCGCCTTGGTCCGTACAATTGCCCTTATTTTAGCGCCCCAAAAACGTAATACTTCCAGATCAACTGTAATGTCAATACCATTGTAAAGCACAATTTCTCCCCTTTCCAACAAAATCAATTACATGACCTAAACACTGCCCGTTTCTGCATAATTCAAGCAGGCAATGAGCCCCGTCGGGTCTTTTTAAAAATGGCGGGTGGGGAAGCGAAACTAGATAGATGTCGTGTGGGAAAATTGCTTTTTTCACTCGATCTGTCCAACTTATCACCTTATTGCCTCTAAAATGTAAATAAAACACCATAAAGAGTTTATATAATGTGCCATTACATACCTATTTGAAGGTTTGTGTCGAATATGAATCGGGTTTTTAGGGCGGTGCTAAAGTGATCTTAGAAGTAAAAAAAAAAAAGAAAAAAAAGAAGTAAACAGCGGCTTTGAGAATGATGATCGCATGCAATGATGACGAAAAAAATGACTAGGTATCCCCCCCTTACCCCCGTCACTGTCCATTTCTTGTTTTAAAACGATGAGAGAAGTGCTACACCTGGTGGAGAGAGATTGTAAGACAGAAATAGTTGCTTTATGCGTGCTGTACGTTACGACATGACACGTCAAGATGTAACGGAGGGTCAGTTTTTTCAACTTTTCTCCAATACTATCGAGCCATTACCATGTCGATCAACGCTTGAATAGAAACCTAGTTCACACCCCCGATTTTGAAGTCYACACAGTCGCTACAGTCCCATTAGTTTTCTTTGTAGCCTCGTTTGAATGTCGCGGTTACGCACATTTGTACGGAATGGGGTGAGTTTACGCTTCTGTTTAGTGCAATGTGCAAGAGAACGGGGCTGCTCGTAGATTGATGTGCACAGGAAGATTGCTAGTAGGTAGATAAGTAGAGGGAGATGAGAAAAGTGAATTGAATGGATAAGAAAATGAAGCAGTACACTACAGTACACTATGTGTCATTTCTACTGTACTTTAACTGAAGTATAAAACTTATCCAGGTGTTCCTCATCAACGTAAAGTGTTTGGTCGGTTTCCTGGTCATGTGAAGAAGAGACTCCAYGTGGTGTTGTCATAGCAGCACAGTCCAGACAGGAAGACCAGAATGCATCAGGAACACCAACACTTGGAATTAATGGGTGTGACTAGATGAAGTACAGCTACGGTGAGATTTACCATTGAACTAACACAAGAGTTTGGACTTACGTTTTGAAGCCAGATGATGAGTCGGAGTTGGAGATCACTTTTCATTGCTATGGCGATAGCTAGCTAGCCTCCCTGACAGTGGCTATCTAGAGGTAGGACCGCAATGTGCAGATAACGGGTGGACAATAAGGACAAGGTTTTAATTTGAAAAGACCACAGCATTTAGCAGGACAAATCTGCTTGGTTATATTGTATATCTGCCGTTTTAATTAGATACATTGTAGTTTATGTGCCAAGAGCCATTACAGGATAGGAAAATGGTGATTAAATACATTGTTCCTACTTGTTACCTAGATTTCGATTTTGCAAGCTAGCTAGCATTGTGAAGCAGTTGTCTATGCATACAAGCAACCGTACGCTGATATTTCATCCAAAATAAACGATCGGCAGGAAATATTGATTGTTACTTTGCATAGCAGTGCTTGAGGTGTCACTACCCAGAGGTTAAATCCAGATGTGTCGCTGCGGCTGCGACTGGGAGACCCATGAGGCGGCGCACAATTGGCCTAGCGTCGTCCGGGTTATGGGGTTTGGCCGGCGCGGATGTCCTTGTCCCATCACGCTCTAGCGACTCCTTGTGGCAGGCCGGGCACTGCAAGCTGGACTTCGGTCGCCAGCTAGAGGTGTTTCCTCCGACACATTGGTGCGGCTGGCTTCCGGGTTAAGCGAGCCAGTGGGTCAAGAAGCAGTGCGGCTTGGCAGGGTCGTGTTTCGGGACGTTGGCTCTCGACCTTTGCCTCTCCCGGTCTCTACGGGAGTTCAGCGATGGGACAGACCCATAAAATAAAAAGGCGTGTCATGTCATGTAGCGGTGTCATGGCGACGTTGGCTAGCTAAGCTCGTGCAGAAAACACATCAGGTTTAACGGTCGTCACGTGCCGAACTGCGCATGTGCATGCCATCAAATCAAAGGGACTCCTTCAATAAAAAAGTATTTTTGACTAAAATGAAAACTGTCACTTTCACGTTGGTTGGAGTAATAACATGTTCAACTACTTAAGACATTGTTCAAATAAAATTGTGCCTTTAGATTTGAGGAAAACTACAGAAAATTTTTCACTTCTCTCAATGGACCCAAACCCTGCCTGGTCTTCTATAAAACCCCAAACCCTGGCCTTGGTCCTGCTTGGTCTTTCTTATAAACCCCAAACCCTGGCCTGGTCTGCTTGGTCTTCTATAAAGCCCAACCCTGGCCTGGTCTGCTTGGTCTTCTATTAAACCCCAAACCCTGCCTGGTCTGCTTGGTCTTCTATAAACCCCAAACCCTGGCCTGGTCTGCTTGGTCTTCTATAAACCCCAAACCCTGGCCTGGTCTGCTTGGTCTAGTTCGCAAGCATTCCCGGAAGTCTCGCGATGTTGCACATGTGGTGATATCCAACTCAGACTCATCATCTMGCTTCAAAACGTAAATCCTAACTCTTGCGGTAGTTCAATGGTAAATCTCATCCGTAGCTGTATTCTATGTAGTTATAACCGGAATTTATGGAAACAACAGGAAGAAAGGTCCAATTGGATTTTCATTTGGCTAAATTATTCTCAATGCAATGTTTTTTATTATTACATTGATTGATGAAACCATAACATTTATCCAGATTATTAGCTGCTTCTTAACACAACAGGTCATTACTAAATCTAAATTCAATGTGGCTAAATACATTTGCTAAATGAGCCACGTTAGGAGGAAAAACATGAACTAGGTCCTACTTGTATGTTTTCTACAGAAATGTCAGTGTCTTGAATACCCTAGGTTTTTCAAGGAATGATCATTCATTCAAATATTATTTTGAAATTGTAACAATATAATTTTGTTATGCAATAAATGGCTATTTCTGTTACATGCACATTTGTATTTCTGGAGTGGAATGAGCTTATCTAATCAGTGTGCAAATGATACTGTAGTTGTGGTTTAGTTACCCCATGAGTCAATGTCAGAGGAGAAGAGAAAAAAACWATTAACTACTACATGCACACACACACAGATTGTGTAATTGCCGTCATTACACAGCCAACCTTTGTTTTCACATTACCCATCCCCATCATTCCACCCCTCACMTAACTGCTGCAGCCAACATGACCCAGTTTCTCACACTGTAGCTGCATGAGAGTCGAGGTTTCCAGTACCCGTACGGTTAACTSTGCCAAAGGAGAAGTGCATAACCAGTCTAAAGTCCGTCAAAAGCTGCTCCGCATACAGATCAGAGGGATTTCACAACATAGCAGACTGCTACATTAAACCAAGATGGTGATTATGTCTGGAACATACACGCTGGGGATCATATGTCTGGTCCTTCTGATTGTTCTGTTGGCCTGCATCATGTACCATCCACTGAAGAAATACTTTCAGGACTGGAACGATTTGAGGCCAATCCCTGGAGTGGATGGAGCTTATCCAATCATTGGGAATGCACTTCTGTTCAGCACMAATGCAGGAGGTAAGATCCTCTCCTCTGAGCTGTATTTAGGTTAGGCTATCTAATATTTCCCAAGTAAAAAATGCAATAGCAGTACTTTTTCTTTTTTGGTAGATTTCTTCAACCAGATTATTGAAGGCACTAAGGAGTTCAGACATTTACCATTGCTGAAGGTTTGGGTTGGACCCCTGCCATTGGTGGTCTTATTTCATGCAGAGACTGTGGAGGTAATCGCCACACTGCTGGGACTTTTTTTACTACCTGTATTACTGCTGACGCTGKCTGGATAATCATCAGATACTGTCAGAGATATAGCACATTACCTATCCATTGAGCATAACTTTAATGTTTAAACTTAATTTGGATCCCCATTAGCTGACGTCATGACGACAGCAAGTCTTCCAATCTTTTGTTAATTCTGGTCTGTGTTTCTGGATCTGTTCTCATTTCATTTGTTCTCTTCCAAGGCGATTCTGCACAGTTCCAAACACATAGACAAGGCCTATTTCTATAGGTTTATGCAGCCTTGGCTGGGGACTGGCCTGCTCACCAGGTAGGTCATTTTCCTCTTCCTTCCTTCCCCCATTATCAAAAACAGTATTGGCAATGAGGACTTTAAACTGATTACATATATATCGCTGTCGATTTAAGGCAGCCCTCTGCACCCCTCTGATTCAGTGTTGGTTTTATCCKAAATGGCACCCTATTCCCTTTATAGTCACAAATTATAGTCAAATTATATTCACAAATTATAAATAAATCATTTTTATAAAAAAATGATAAATCATTTTTGTTATATCCAATTGGTAGTTACAGTCTTGTCCCATCGCTGTAACTCCRGTACGGACTCGGGAGAGGCGAAGGTCGAGAGCCAAACACGATCCTGCCAAGCCGCACTGCTTCTTGACACACTGCTCGCTTAACCCGGAAGCCAGCCGCACCAATGTGTCAGAGGAAACACCATCTAGCTGGCAACCGAAGGCAGCGTACATGCGCCCAGCCTGCCACAAGGAGTCGCTAGAGCGTGATGGGACAAGGATATTCCAGCCAGCCTCCCCTAACCCGGACAACACTGGGCCAATTGTGCACCACCTCATTGGTCTCCTGGTCGCGGCCGGCTGCYACACAGCCGGGATCGAACCCGGATCTGTAGTGATGCCTCTAGCACTGTGATGCAGCGCCTTAGACCGCTGCACCACTCGGCAGGCCATAGTGCACTACTGTTAACCAGGGCCAATAGGGCTTGATAAAGAATTGGGCTGTATAAAGAAAAGGGTGTCATTTGGGACATACTCGAGGTAATTCTCTGTCCTGCCTCTAACAGCACAGGGGATAAGTGATTCTCTCTCTGTCCTGCCTCTAACAGCACAGGGGATAAGTGATTCTCTGTCCTGACTAACAGCACAGGGGATAAGTGATTCTCTCTCTGTCCTGACTCTAACAGCACAGGGGATAAGTGGCGTGGCAGAAGGAAGATGTTGACCCCGACTTTCCATTTCTCCATCTTGGCTGAGTTTCTGGAGGTGATGAATGAGCAGGCTGAGGTTTTAACACAGAAACTGGAGAAGCAGGCGGGAGGAGATCCATTCAACTGTTTTAGCTACATCACACTCTGTGCTTTGGACATTATTTGTGGTGAGTGACTGATTTTGGAACGGCACTGTAAAAATCAACTCTCCAAATCTGTGTGAATGCTAATGATAACGCATTGATTCCTATTTTTGGTTTTTGTTTCAGAAACGGCAATGGGAAAGAACATCTACGCACAAAGTAACAGTGAGTCTGAGTACGTCCGCAGTGTGTACAAGTAAGTATTAACATGTTAATAAACTATCATGACATAGTCTTATACACTGTCTACATCCTGTCTATATCCTGTCTATATCCTGTCTACATTCCTTGGTGTTTCTGTTAGATTTACTGAGCTCTCTTTACAGAATGAGTGACATCATCGGTCGTCGCCAGAGAGCCCCCTGGTATTGGTCAGACTTCATCTACAGTCTGTTATGGGAGGGGAAGGACCATGACAATAGACTGAGGATCCTCCATTCATTCACTCAGAGTGTGAGTAGATCTACTGAGGTCTTTAAGGTCCAAGTGTTTGTGGTTTGGACTGCCAAAAATGATCATGCTAACAAAATGGATATAACAATATATAACAGATAAGAAAGGATTCCAGTTGACTGACTATCATCTGTTATATATTGTAATAATCATCTTGTTAGCATGGCTATTGGCACAGATTTATTTTGAACAAAAATGAAATATAAAGGTATGGTATTAATGTTTGTGTAATCTCCAGGTGATCAAGGAGAGAGCAGAAAGCATGGAGAATGCAGGTTCTGACAGTGAATCTGACCATGGCATCAAAAGGAGAAGACTTGCCTTCCTGGACATGCTGTTAAAAGCCACTGATGAGGAGGGAAATTACTTGAGCCATAGTGATATCCAAGAGGAGGTGGACACCTTTATGTTTGAGGTAGTGTAATGAAACCCAACACCAATATGATCACATATTTAGCATGCGACTCCACTGAGGCCCTCTGCAATCGAACAACACTTCATATTGTAGGTGGGATAGTTGCTCTTTGTACTTGAATTTACTAGATGTACATTAGACAACTGCACATGCGTTACGTCCCAAATGGCACCCTATTCAACACAACTCTAATGGGTCCCAAATGGCACACTGTTCAACACAACCCTAATGCGCTCTTCTGAATGATTGTGTGTTGTTAGGGCCATGACACCACAGCAGCCTCTATGAACTGGGCCCTTCACCTACTGGGATCCTACCCCGAGGTCCAGACCAAGGTCCAGGAGGAGCTCCAAGTGGTGTTTGGTAAATATACTCCTTTTCATTCATATTCCTGTTCTCTCCTCATCCCATGTGACAGTTGTATTATATATAGTGTCTCTCTGTCTCACTACTGCTTTACATTGATATTCCTGTTCTCTCCTTTTCGCATGTGACCATTGTATTATGAAATCCCATCCATAAATCCCTCTTTTTCCCACCCAGGTTCCTCCAACCGTTCCGTCACCGTCGATGACCTGAAGAGGTTACGTTACCTTGAATGCGTCATCAAGGAGACCCTTCGCCTCTTCCCCGCCGTGCCCATGTTCGCACGCACCGTAAGCGACGACTGTCACATCAGTAGGTGGCAGCAGATTGTCCCAAAGTGCACCTTTACCTGTAAAACGGCAGRAGACTAAGATCCTCACTGTTTGAAGCCACGGGTGTCATCTCCATCTCATTGAAACAGCACATGTATTTCAGGACTTGTATTTCCGTCTGCCAATGTCAGCTCTGGCAGCCTGTTCTCCATTCTCTCCGCTTGCAGTAAAAGCATTTTCTGATAGCGTAAAACCAAGGCGGAAGCAAATGGATGGATTTCACTGTTAGACTAATTAGAATATTATATGCACTTCCTGTTATCTCTGAATATAAGCATAACTGTAGTTTTAGAGGAAATACAGATTTCAACATTTTCAGAGGAGTTTGTCGACTCAGTGGCGAAATCACAGTGTTAGTAATCCGGTCTTCCTTCTCAGGGTGGGCAAGCATCTGTTAGTCTGAGTATGGGTACATGTCACTCTGTCCCAAAAGACTGAGCTTTGATTCCACTGTGTGACCAAGCAACATCCTTACTTAATACAAGTCAGTGTTTTACTGCAGGTAGAAAATATTGACATGATGTTCAACACAACTGTCAGCACAATGAGCCCACAGTTAGAAATGAATTAAATGTAATTCCATGACTGATACTTAATATCCTCCCATTACAGATGGCTTTAAAATTCCTAAAGGAGTGAATGCCCTGATCATTCCCTTCGCCCTGCACCGTGATCCACGATACTTCCCGGATCCCGAGGAGTTCCGGCCAGAGCGTTTCCTGATAGAGAACAGCACAGGACGACATCCCTACGCATACATCCCATTCTCCGCTGGACCCAGGAACTGCATCGGTTAGCTCAGGACATACTACCATTCATATCCCTCTCTCCTCTTAATATGGGTCTAATATACGAACCATGATATWTCAAAATGATTGCAATGGTACAGACACAGGGCAAGGACCCAGCTAAATGATTTTGACCCACWGTCTGGCTTCAGGAAGTGGAAAAGAAACTGAAAGGAGAAGCTCAATTTAGAAGCAGGGCGCTGCACCTTCCCTGATGGGTCACATTGCATTAAAGCCAACACTTATTATGAAACAGCTTCCTCACTTACCTCTTTTACGCTCCCATTCCCTTTAAGAGCCCACTCTTCCTCAAGAATCAATCATCCATTTAGCGAGGAGGAGCAAAGGAGCACTGACTCTCCATCTCCTGAGAGGAGAGCCACTGCCGCCAATCAGCCCTGTCTCCCACACAATGAATGAGACAGATTGTCTCTCTCCTCAAGATGATAGAGTGGGGGGGTAGAGAGAACAGAGAGAGAGTGACAAAGAGAGAGACCCACAAAAGCTGAATGAAAGGAAAGAGTTGTCTGATTTTATGGTCAGATTGTTGTCTACTGTATGTCTGAATCTGTATTGCCTACTACTTACTAAAACTACAGACTGTGTACTAATACTACATACTATTTTGAACATACTGTTCAGTAAAAAAYTATGCAGTAAGCAACAAATATAAACATACCACTCACCCATACTGAGAAGGCTTCATCTGAATGCGCAAGTGAGCTTGATCCCCGCCATTCATTCATTTTTGTWGAGCGCGTCCCCTATTTTGATTATCAGCTGTTGTGAAACACCTGTGAGGGTGAAAAGACAATTCTCTTCCTCAATAGTGTGCAGCAAATTCTACTTGATAAAAATACAAAATTAGTATGACATCCTGGCATTTAAAGCATACTCAAATTTCTAAATGTCACATACCCAAAAAGCCTACTATTTAGAACACAAGTATTGGTATTCGGAAAGGCCTATGTCAGTGTGTGGTGTCCTCACATGTATGTCTGTATGTCCTTTGTCTCCAGGCCAGCGGTTTGCCATGATGGAGGAGAAGGTGGTGCTGTCTTCGGTGTTGCGTCACTTCTCCGTGCGGTCCTGCCAGAGCCGAGAGGAGCTGAGACCTCTGGGTGACCTCATACTCCGACCAGAGAAGGGTATTTGGATTACGCTAGAGAAGAGACATTGCTAGAGAAGAGATGCTAGTCTCCCCCGGCAAACAGCTTCTAATATAATACTATGGTACTTTGTCATGCTAGAGAAGAGTTGCAAGCCTCACATGGCTAACAGCTTCCACTATGGTACTTTGTCATGCTAGAGAAGAGATGCTAGCCTCCCCCGGCTAACAGCTTCCACTATAATACTATGGTACTTTGTCATGTCGTAATACATTGTTTTGTTGTAGCCTCTTTCTCAAGTGTTTTTTTAATAAATACAAATGATGTATGAAGGTTAAATTGTTTTCTTTGGTTGAATAAAGTAAAACAAAGAGATTCTGTCTGGATAAATATATTTGCTAAATCAGTGTTTCTGACCTAATGATTCAGCTCCAGTGGCGACCCGTAATTCAGGGCAGGTGAGGCAGAGCCCTGTTCAGCAAAAATAAAAAGTGCCTGTTATTTTGGCTTTAATATGTATCACATCAGTTTGCAAACAATGTKAAAATATKTATAATTGAGTTAATAAAGCCGCTTACAAACATGGTCTCTTTTGCTTTCTTGAGTAAGGCAGCTCCAAAATGCAGGTGTTTCAGCCTAGCTCAGTGCTTTTTGTGGTGGTGGTGCAGCCAGTGGAAAATACGGAGCGTAGGGGTTGGTAATGTTCTCTAGTTGCGCCATGGTTGGCTCAGTGTTCTGTTACTCATGGGAACACTACGTCACCGCAAAATCTYCGGGCAGAGCTCGAAAAATCAAGCCCCTTGGGTGCTGCCATATAGTTAAATTAGAAGTGCCCATCCAAGAAGGCTCAAGGTGATTGGCCACAGATAAAATGATGTCAAATCACATTATATCTACCATAGCTTTGATTGGACTGTCAACATCATACATTCAATCTTATCTAGCAAGCTAGCAGTCATCATCATGAATCAAGACGACAATCTACTGGCAAATCCTTTTTAATCCTTGTCATATGAAGAGAAATTATAGATCAAACGTATCGGTGCTCATAGGCCATTGGACATAAACATTACACAAGTTGGAAATCGCAAATTCAACAATGAGTGGTTTGGAAGGAATCCGTGGCTAACTGCAAGRGTTGCAAATTAATCGCTAGCCTGCTATTCAGTGGAGTGGGTGTGTGGTCTGGGTTTAAGGGTCTCTTTTCCAAGCTTAAAAGGATAGACATTCAACATTGGCCATGCTGTCAATCCAGCATGATTTCTGCCACGTTCAAAACAACTGGAAACTCGGAACTGGGAAATCTGACTTCAGTGAGTTCAAGACAACTGGGAACTCAGAAAAAAATGACCTCCGACTGGGAAAATAAGTTTTCAATGGTCATCCAACTCAGAATTCCAAGTCGGGAAATCGGGCTTCTTTCTAGCGCTCCGACCTAAAGATCACTGATGTCAGTGTTCCCAGTTGTCTTGAAAGCACTGTAAATCCAGAAAACGTTAGACTTTGATGACAAAATTTGTCCACACAGGACCGCCGCACCACCTTCCTGTTCAAAGCACAGCACAACAAGATGAGCCCAAAAATGTCTTGTATGCTGCTGCATAAATTATGTAATATGCCAGGGAGATATATATACTGTAGCTAAGAAAGTCATACTATGTGTATGTTGTGTAGTAAGCTGTTAGCTGTTGGTGGTGCACATGTAGCCTATAGCCTGTTTTAGAGAAATGTCATAGAATATTGTAAGAGCTTTCATGGTCGTCTGCTTATATGCCCCCTTTATTTATCGTACGGTTCTGACTTGATGTACATGAAGAATACTGTAAGAACGGCCCATGTTCTGAATTCTGTCACTGTAGATTTCAGAAGTGCTGAACAAATAGTTATATTGACTTTGTCCGTTCAAGCTCGCTCATTAATGTATTAATGGAAATTATGAATTGCCTCTTATCTCCTCGTCGTCCCCTCATGCCATAGTTTGTACATCTCAATTCACAGTACAAACCATATTTGTTTAAGCAAGTCAGCCATATCAGCTATGTTTTTTTAAAGGAGGTAAATGAGGCTGAATGAACTGTTCCGCTGCCAGACAAGGCTCCGCTGATAGCCAGGTGTAGCAGTGGTAAGGATTCACTCCATTGTGCTGGAAAGAGAGGTCTGCTGTTGGTACAGCTTTATGTAGGCCCAAACAGTTTGTGTGGACCTTTTGTCACCGTTATAGTGCAATTAATGTGTTGTGTTGTGTCATGGCTTAGCTGGCATGCTTCACATTTTTTGTTGTTGAGTTTGCCCAACCAATATTTACATGCTGTTCAGCTCTGAGATGCTGGGTATTACCTGTAATGAATTCCATCATGATGGGCTTCAGATTGGCAGCTCTGCCCTCCCTGGCTCTCCGATGCCSCATAATTTCCAACATAATTTGCAGGATGTCCAAGTAATAAAGAGACTGGCAGGAATCTTCCGTCATTAGTTGGATTCCAGGTTGTGCATGCCTCAGGTGAGAGCTGGTCTCCTGGGGAACTGATCTGACTGAGCTGACTAATGCAAAACTCAGTATGAGTTCACAGTGGCCATGCACCACCAAACTTTACCACACTCTAGACACCAGGGTGAACGTTTGAGGATTGATTAGTTAATTGGAACCCATCCAAACTGATCAAAATAGCACCCTCCTGAGAAGGCTTGTTTGAAATAACGCAGGATGTCCACCGTGGGCCAGTATTGCACCTCATCAGCAGTGATGTAGTGGTTAAAAATAATTGTTGGGTAAACTAATCGCTGTTCACAGTGAAAAAAGCTCCCTATACTCACAATTCATTTTTCCACAAAAGGTGGGTAAACTGCGTTACTTGTGTTTACCCTCCACTACAACACTGCTCATCAGCTGTTCACTCTCCTCAAGGCAACAGATAGGGTGCAAGTCAGGGTCCATATCCACAAAGCATCTTAAACTAGGAGTGCTGATCTAGGATCAGGTCCCCCCTGTCCATGTAATCTCACTCATTGTGATATAAAAGGCAAAAGTCATCCTAGAACAGCACTCCCACTCAGACACACTAGCCCAGTTTATACCTGATTCAAACGTGTCCTTTGTCCTGATCTTGTCCACATTCTGATTTTGCCCGTCATTTTTAGACAAGTGCAGACAATCAAAAGACACATTGTGATCAGATCTCCCTGCCAACCTCCGGAGGAAGTCAGGGACTCATTGTGTCTAGATATCTTARAAGTCTAGACAGATCTGGACAATGAAACCATTTAAATCATCATTATTTCACTCTCTAAAATCATTGACAGGTGGCACCATTGACTTGATTTCTCTTTTTAAAAAATACACATTTGTTTGACAGAATATCTATAAAATAATGTGCATACAGGGAGGGACCAGGAAATCCTTTCACAATGTGGACGCAGTGGATGGATAAGAGAGACATTTTAATACCATGTGTAAATACAATGGCTTATAATATGTGGGCACAATCAGAGTGTGGATGAGATCAGGACAAAGGACGAATGTTAGAATCAGGTATAAACAGGACTTTTGTGAATCCAGGTCAAGGGCTCCAGTCTTACTCATACCCAACTGGGCATAGATGTCAATTTAACGTCTATTCCACGTTGGTTCAACGTAATTTCATTGAAAGGACATGGAAACAACATTGTTTAGGCAGTGTGTGCCCAGTGGGAAATGGACACTCCAAATCAGCAAAAGTTGAATGGGAGGAGCGGAGTCCCACAGTCAATCAATGCAATGCCTTAGATTTAGTGGCTGGCTAACATAATGCCTCTTCAAGGAAGTATAAAGCTGACAACATTCCAGATCCCTTTTTTAATGGATTTCTCAAACCCTGTTGAAACAGAAGACAAGATCCATGGCCATGACGATGTTTACAGGGGCCTATTCATTACGTCCATTCTGTTGGAAAACTGTTCCTAAATAGAAGCAAACGGAACGGGGAGGTACCTGCCTGAATTTGTCCAATAGAGACTCTTGTTTTGCGGTTTGCTACCATTTGGTTGTTAAATGGTCAATCGTTTCCGTAACGAATACACCCCAGGTAGTGAAGTGATGCTCATGCAGTAAAAGGCTCTATGTTGTTGTATGGTGAAAAGCAGTTGTTTCATGACACCTCTACAACATCCACTCCCCTAAAATAATGTGAGGCCCAACCGAACAACTACACAATAACATGAATAACACAATGAATAGGGTCAGGTAGGGCCTCCTGAGTGGCACAGCGGTCTAAGGCATTGCATTGCAGTGTGAGAGGTGTTACTACAGACCCGGGTTAATTCCCGGGCTGTGCCAAAGGACGGTGCACAATTGTCCCAGCGTCGTCCAGGTTAGGGGAGGGTTTGGCTGGTGGGGCTTTACTTGGCTCACTGCGCCTTAGCAACTCCTTGTGGCGGGTCTGGTGCCTGCAGGCTGACCCCGGTCGCCTGTTG
The DNA here is from genome assembly GCF_002910315.2 of Salvelinus sp. IW2-2015. Lineage (NCBI taxonomy): Eukaryota > Metazoa > Chordata > Actinopteri > Salmoniformes > Salmonidae > Salvelinus > Salvelinus sp. IW2-2015. The sequence goes on from NW_019943836.1 coordinate 87,311, forward strand.
AACAGTGTTTCCTCCGACACATTGGTGCTTCTGGGTTAAGCTGGCGGGTGTTAAGGAGCGTGGTTAGGTGGGTCATGTTTCGGAGAACATGTGTTTCCTCTCCCGAGACCGTAGCAGCAATGAATAGGGTCAGGTGTTATCAGTGTTGCCGTGTTCTAGGCGTTAACACAACCTCAACACAGTCCCTTTGGTAAAATGAGATTTGTGCCAGACAGACTGCTGAAAGCACAGAGAAAAGAGATTGATTTAGAGTGGAACACACAGCCTGGTTCTTTTGAAATGTGATTGAAGGACAGCTCAGCTCACTGAGCCGCATGCAAACAGTCCACAACCTGTGATACTGAGTGGTCACAACCTCTGTGACCAAGACCCAGTGCTAGCTGCTGTCTGGTTTGGAGGTAGCCTGTCATTACCCCATTAGGAGATTACAGCAGATAACACCAGGACTTCAGTCTTCTTCATCAAATGCCTCTACATACGGCTGACACTGCACAACGAGGGGAGATCAATGCCATCCAAAACATAGAGGGAGGATGTTAAATCTCCCGAAATAACTAGCTGGAATACCTCTCTCTGTTGATTGATTCTCCCTTGAAGAGAACAATCTTCAAACTTTTAGTTCACAGGATTTTTTGAAATAGCAGCAGCAGAGTTGTGAAAAGAATGTGTAACAGCGTTCCCAGCATTATACAGGTACCTGCCAAAATAAAGTGCTTATGGTGTCCCAACGCGCTATTAAGACCTTTTATGTTGGTGTTTCCATTATTTTGGCAGTTACCTGTACATTTCAAGTGAGGAGTGACTCAGGTTTGTGTTTTGATGAATAAACAGCTACAGATGTAGGATCTTAATTGAATCACTCTTTTGTTGCTGAGAATCTTCCTGTCAGTAGTGATAGTTTGTGGAGAGAGATTTCTCCAACTTTGTACAAGACAACAAAACCTGACCTTGCTGAATGAAAATTCCTTTCAGTGAATGTATGAGTAGGAAGAATGTTCAATCAGCTTTCATACCCACTTCTAGTAGTTGTCTTATGTTATTCCCTCCACAAAGCAATCAAGCAGGCTAAATGTCAGTATAGGGGCAAAGTTGAGTCCCAGATCAACGGCTCAGACACGAGACGTATGTGGCAGGGTCTACAGACAATCACGGACTATAAAAGGAAAACCAGTCACGTCGCGGACACCGACGTCTTGCTTCTGGACAGGCTGAACACCTTCTTCGCTCGCTTTGAGGATAATACAGTGCCACCGACGTGGCCCGCTATCAAGGACTGTGGGCTCTCCTTCTCCGTGGCCGACGTGGGTAAGGCATTTAAGTGTGTTAACCCTGGCAAGGCTGCCGGCCAAGAGGGTATCCCTAGCCGCGTCCTCAGAGCATGCGCAGACCAGCTGGCTGGTGTGTTCACAGATATATTCAATCTCTCCCTATCCTAGTCTGTTGTCCGCACATGCTTCAAGATGGCCACCATTGTCCATGTACCTAAGAAAGCAAAGGTAATTGAACTAAATGACTATCGCCCCGTAGCACTCACCTCTGTCATCATGAAGTGCTTTGAGAGACTAGTCAAGGATCATATCACCTCCACCTTACCTGCCACCCTAGACCCACTTCAATTTGCTTACCTCCCCAATAGATCCACAGACTATGCAATCACCACCACAGTGCACACTGCCCCCTGTCCCATCTGGACAAGAGGCACACCTATGTAAGAATGCTGTTCATTGACTATAGCTCAGCATTCAACACCATAGTACTCTCCAAGCTCGTCATCAAGCTCGAGGCCCTGGATCTGAACCCTGCCCTGTGCAACTGGGTCCTGGACTTCCTGACGGGCCGCCCCCAGGTGGTGAGGGTAGGTAACAACATCTCCACCCCGCTGATCCTCAACACTGGGGCCCCATAAGGATGCATGCTCAGTCCCCTCCTCTACTCCCTGTTCACCCATGACTGCGTGGCCAAGCACGCCTCCAACTCAATCAACAAATATGCAGACGACACAACAGTCGTAGGCTTGATTACCAACAATGATGAGACAGCCTACAGGGAGGAGGTGAGGGCTCTGGGAGTGTGGTGCCAGGAAAATAACCTCTCATTCAACGTCAACAAAACAAAGGAGATGATGGTAGATTTCAGGAAACACCAGAGGGAGCACCCCCCTATCCACACCGATGGGACCGCAGTGGAAGAGGTGGAAAGCTTCAAGTTCCTCGGTGTACAGTACACATCCCTGACAAACTGAAATGGTTCACCCACACAGACAGTGTGCCTCAGGAGGCTAAAGAAATTTGGTTTAACACCTAAAACCCTCACAAACTTTAACAGATGCACAATTGAGAGCATCCCGTCGGGCTGTATCACAGGCCCCGTCGGGCCTGGTACAGCAACTGCACCGCCCACAACCGCAAAGCTCTCCAGAGGGTGGTGCAGTCTGCCCAACGCATTACCGGGGGGCAAACTTCCCACCCTCCTGAAAACCTACAGCACCCGATGCCATAGGAAGGCCAAAAAGATCATCAAGGACATCTACCACCCGAGCCACTGCCTGTTCACCCCGCTATCATCCAGAAGGCGAAGCCAGTACAGGTGTATCAAAGCTGGGACCGAGAGACTGAAAAACAGCTTATATCTCAAGGCCATCAACAGCCATCACTAGCACATCAGAGGCGGCTGCCTATAGACATAGATTAGGATTCACTGGCCACTTTTAGGAATGGATCACTAGCCACTTTAATAGTGTCTTCGTATCTAGCATTACTCATCTCATATGTATGAACTGCACTCCACACTATTCAATGGTATCTTAGTCACTTTTAAATTGTGTTTACATATTGCATCACCTATTTCATATGTATATACTTACTGTATTGTATTCTATACTACACCACTGACTGTTAAACAGCCATCTCCAGCACATCAGAGGCTGCTGCCTATAGACATAGATTAGGAATCACTGGCCACTTTAAGGAAATTAAACACTAGCCACTTTAATAATGTCTCCGTATCTTGCATTAATCATCTCATTTGTGTAAAATGTACTATTCTACGGTATCTTAGTCACTTTAATTGTTTGTAAATATTGCATCACTCATCTCATATGTATATACTGTACTCTATACTAAGTCACTGTATCTTAGTCCAATGCTGCTCTGGCATACACTACCATTCAAAAGTTTGGGGTCACTTACAAATGTCCTTGTTTTTGAAAGAAAAGCACATTTCTTTGTCCATTAAAATAACATAAAATTGATCAGAAATACAGTGTAGACATTGTTAATGTTGTAAATGACTATTGTAACTGGAAACGGCAGATTTTTTATGGAATATCTACATAGGCGTACAGAGGCCACCATCAGCAACCATCACTCCTGTGTTATAATGGCACGTTGTGTTAGCTAATCCAAGTTGATCATTTTAAAAGGCTAATTGATCATTAGAAAACCCTTTTGCAATTATGTTAGCACAGCTGAAAATGGTTGTTCTGATTAAAGAAGCAATAAAACTGGCCTTCTTTAGACTAGTTGAGTGTCTGGAGCATCAGCGTTTGTGGGTTCGATTACAAGCTCAAAATGGCCAAAAACAAAGCACTTTCTTCTGAAACTCGTCAGTCTATTCTTGTTCTGAAAAATGAAGGCTATTCCATGCGAAAAATTGCCAAGAAACTGAAGATCTGGTACAACGCTGTGTACTACTCCCTTTACAGAACAGTGCAAACTGGCTCTAACCAGAATAGAAAGAGGAGTGGGAGGCCCCGGTGCACAACTGAGCAAGAGGACAAGTACATTAGAGTGTCTAGTTTGAGAAACAGATGCATCACAAGTCCTGAACTGGCATATTCTTTAAATTGTCACACCCTGATCAGTTTCACTTGTCCTTGTTATTGTCTCCACCCCCTCCAGGTGTCGTTTGTTATCCCTGGTGTATTTATCCCTGTGTTTCCTGTCTCTCTGTGCCAGTTCGTCTTGTATGTTTCAAGTCAACCAGCGTGTTTTTCCCATGCTCCTGCCTTTTCTATTCTCTTTTACTAGTCCTCCCGGTTTTGACCCTTGCCTCTTTTCGAGACTCTGTACCCGCCTGCCTGACCATTCTGCCTGCCACACTGTACCTCCTGGACTCTGAACTGGTTTTGAGTTTTTTTTCTGTCCACGACCATTCTCTTGCCTACCTCTTTTGGATATAATAAATATCAAAGACTCAAACCATCTGCCTCCTGTGTCTGCATCTGGGTCTCGCCTTGTGCCCTTATATAAATAGTACCCGCAAAACACCAGTCTCAACGTCAACAGTGAAGAGGTGACTCTTGGATGCTGGCCTTCTAGGCAGAGTTCCTCTGTCCAGTGTTTGTGTTCTTTTGCCCATCTTAATCTTTTATTTTTATTGGCCAATCTGAGATATGGCTTTTTCTTTGCAACTCTGCCTAGAAGGCCAGCATCCCGGAGTCGCCTCTTCACTGTTGATGTTGAGACTGGTGTTTTGTAGGTAATATTTAATGAAGCTGTCAGTTGAGGATTTGTGATGCATCTGTTTCTCAAACTAGACACTCTAATGTACTTGTCATCTTGCTCAGTTGTGCACCGAGGCCTCCCACTCCTCTTTCTATTCCGGTTAGAGCCAGTTTGCACTGTTCTTTGAAGGGAGTAGTACACCTCCACCACGGCATTCCCTCCACCCCTCCATTTTCCCCACCCCTCCACCTCTCCACCCTCCACCCCTCCATTTCCTCCATATCTTCTCATTCAACCCCTCCATTCCCTTCTTAAGACACTGGTCGAAAGTCTATCCACACAGACTATAATGGATGTATAGTCTCTGATTGGCTGATCATTGGTAAACATCATGGATCGATTACACTAAAGGAAAAGTTTAGAGTGAACTCATCAACAAGGTGTGTCCCAAGTGTCACCCTGTTCCCTATATAGTGCACTAATTTTGAACAGAGCCCATTCAGAGTCGGTTAAATTGCTGAGATTGACAGTATGAGACTGAGATGAGATCGAGAGCATGAGGCTAGAAACATGGCAAACCTCTGGGCAAACTCATATACATCATTTAAAGCTGGAATCCGTGATGATGAAACTGCTATGTCCATTTGCAATATTACAACGACAAAGGAGTTTCTATAAACAATGATCACGTTTTTTCCCACTCGTACATCATTGCACATCATTGAACATCATTGCACGCGTGATAGAACAGCTATTTTTTTTACCACAAAGCTGGATGCTCCTCTCCTCTGTTTTATCAACAAAAAAACTATCACAAATGTGCTGTGGCTAACAGTGGTGCTGTTTCACCTTATGCAGATTTCAGCTTTAAGATAATCCACTTCAACGACTAATGATTTGAAATGTGTGTTTTTGTCATGTAATGAGAGGAAGGGCTTTGACTCGGAACATAAAGGTCCCTCTATCTATAGATACTGTTTCATCAGTATTGTGTCGTAATCATTCTGAGATGACGTAAAACAAGTGCTGCATGCCAGGATGCATTTTGAGGATATATACTTTTCTTACACAAACTAAATGAGACATTAGTAATGCCCTCACATGCAAAAGGTCACACAGAGGGAATCTGCTGCAACCCTTCCCCTTGGAGACAAGCATGAGATCAGGGCTGGCATTTGGAAGGCTACAGTGCTGCTGAACACCTAAGAGCAATGTCATCACCTCTGTCACAGAGAAAAGGTCAAATCCTCCCAAGTACAGCTTCATAATTGTCTACAAAGGTCTTACCCCATCCATTTTCCTGACTTCTACTACTAACCCATATCTTAATCCTTATCTTAACCTTTATCAGGTTACTACTGGATTATAGCCGTGTCACTTTATCGTTAACCATCATTTTCAGTTACTGTAGCTTTGCTCCAGATATTTTCCTTTTCCTGTCTCCCTGTGCCAGTTCGTCTTCTATGTTTTTCAAGTCAACCAGCGTTTTTCCCGTACTCCTGCTTGTATTCTCTTTTGCTAGTCATCCCGGTTTTTGACCCTTGCATGTTTTCTGGACTCCGTACCCGCCTGCCTGACCATTTTGCCTGCCCTGACCTCTAGCCTGCCTGCCGCCTGCCTGCCACTCTGTACCTCCTGGACTCTGAACTGGTTTTGACCTTTTGCCTGTCCACGACCATTCTCTTGCCTACCCCTTTTGGATTGTTTTGTAAAGGTTTTCTTCCAGGGGTGAAGGAGAGGACCAAAGTGCAGCGCGGCTAGTGTTAAACATGTTTAATGAAGAACAAGTGAACACTACAAACAACTACAAACAACTACAAAATAACAAACGTGCAAAACCGATACAGACCTATCTGGTGCAGAACACAAACACAGAGACAGGTAACAAAACACCCACAAACTCCAACACAAAACAAGCCTCCTATATATGAGTCTCAATCAGAGACAACGACTACCATCTGCTCTGATTGAGAACCCACACTAGGCTGACATAAAACAGACAAACTAGACACACAACATAGAATTCCCACCCAGCTCACGTCCTGACCAACTAAACACATACAAAACAAGAGAAAACAGGTCAGGAACGTGACAGAACCCCCCCCCAAGGTGTAAACTCCGGGCGACCCCTAAAAACTCAAGGGAGGGTCTGGGTGGGCATCTGTCCGCAGTGGCGGCCCGGCGGTGGACGAGGGCACCACTCCACCATTGTCTTTGTCCACCTCCTTAGCGTTCCTTGATGGCGACCCTCGCCCCCGACCATGGTCCAGGAACCTTCACACTCCCCTCTACAATAGAGGAGACAACTCAGGACAGAGAGGTAGTTCAGGACAAAGAGGTAGCTCAGGACAGAGAGGTAGCTCAGGACAGAGAGGTAGCTCAGACAGAGAGGTAGCTCAGGACAGAGGACAACTCCGGACTAGTGGCAGCTCCGGACTGGAGGGATCGACGGGCAGCTCATGACTGGAGGCAGCTCATGACTGGAGGGCAGCTCATGACTGACGTGAGGGCAGCTCATGACTGGAGGCAGCTCATGACTGGAGGCAGCTCATGACTGAAGGGCAGCTCATGACTGAAGGGCAGCTCATGACTGTAGGGCAGCTCATGACTGTAGGGCAGCTCCTGACTGTTAGGGCAGCTCCTGACTGGCTGGCGCCTCTGGCAGCTCCTGACTGGTGGCGGCTCTGGCAGCTTCCTGACTGGCTGGCGGCTCTGGCAGCTCCTGACTGGCTGCGGCTCTGGCAGCTCCTGACTGGCTGGCGGCTCTGGCAGCTCCTGACTGGCTGGCGCTCTGGCAGCTCCTGACTGGCTGGCGGCTCTGGCAGCTCCTGACTGGCTGGCGGCTCTGGCAGCTCCTGACTGACGGACGGCTCTAATGGCTCGGGACAGACGGCGGCTCTAATGGCTCGTGGCAGACAGATGGCTCAGAAGCACTGGGCAGACGGATGCTCAGAAGGCGCTGGGCAGACGGATGGCTCAGAAGGCGCTGGCAGACGGATGGCTCAGACGGCGCTGGGCAGACGGATGGCTCAGACGGCGCTGGGCGACGGATGGCTCAGACGCGCTGCAGACGGATGGCTCAGACGGCGCTGGGCAGACGGATGGCTCAGACGGCGCTGGGCAGACAGATGGTCTCAGACGGCGCTGGCAGACAGATGGCTCAGACGGGCGCTGGGCAGACAGATGGCTCAGACGAGCGCTGGGCAGACAGATGGCTCAGCGGAGCTGGGCAACAGGCAGTGCAGAAGGCGTTGGACAGACGGACAGTTCAGACGCCGCTGGCAGACGGCAGTTCAGGCGCGCTGGGCAGACGGCAGACTCTGGCCGGCTGAGACGCACTATAGGCCTGATGCTGTTGCCGAAACAGAGGTACCGGGCTGAGGGCACGCACCTCAGGCGAGTGCGGGAGAGGAACAGGGCTCTGGAGATGGACTGGAAGCCTGGTGCGTGGTGTAGGCACTGGTGTACTGGGCTGGGGCGGGAAGTGGCGCCGGATATACCGGACCGTGAAGGAGGACACGCGCTCTTGAGCACGAGCCTCTCCAACCTTACCAGGTTGAATGGGTCCCTAGCCCTGCCAGTGCGGCGAGGGAATAGAACCGCAATGGGCTATGCAGGCGAACCGGGGACACCACCTGTAAGGCTTGGCCATGATACGCCGGCCCGAGGAGACGTACTTGGAGGCCAGAATACGTTGCGAGACCAAAACAGCGACGTTCATAGAACATCACAGCCGCTCGAAATCGCCCACCTAGCCCAATCCCCAGTGCCGGCAATGGAA
>NW_019943836.1:95561-102120 GCF_002910315.2 Salvelinus sp. IW2-2015
CCACACAGACTATAATGGATGTATATAGTCTCTGATTGGCTGATCATTGGTAAACATCATGGATCGATTACACTAAAGGAAAAGTTTAGGAGAACTCATCAACAAGGTGTGTCCCAAGTGTCACCCTGTTCCCTATAAGTGCACTAATTTTGAACAGAGCCCATTCAGAGTCGGTTAAATTGCTGAGATTGACAGTATGAGACTGAGATGAGATCGAGAGCATGAGGCTAGAAACATGGCAAACCTCTGGGCAAACTCATATACATCATTTAAAGCTGAATCCGTGATGATGAAACTGCTATGTCCATTTGCAATATTACAACGACAAAGGAGTTTCTATAAACAATGATCACGTTTTTTCCCACTCGTACATCATTGCACATCATTGAACATCATTGCACGCGTGATAGAACAGCTATTTTTTTTACCACAAAGCTGGATGCTCCTCTCCTCTGTTTTATCAACAAAAAAACTATCACAAATGTGCTGTGGCTAACAGTGGTGCTGTTTCACCTTATGCAGATTTCAGCTTTAAGATAATCCACTTCAACGACTAATGATTTGAAATGTGTGTTTTTGTCATGTAATGAGAGGAAGGGCTTTGACTCGGAACATAAAGGTCCCTCTATCTATAGATACTTGTTCATCAGTATTGTGTCGTAATCATTCTGAGATGACGTAAAACAAGTGCTGCATGCCAGGATGCATTTTGAGGATATATACTTTTCTTACACAAACTAAATGAGACATTAGTAATGCCCTCACATGCAAAAGGTCACACAGAGGGAATCTGCTGCAACCCTTCCCCTTGGAGACAAGCATGAGATCAGGGCTGGCATTGGAAGGCTACAGTGCTGCTGAACACCTAAGAGCAATGTCATCACCTCTGTCACAGAGAAAAGGTCAAATCCCCCAAGTACAGCTTCATAATTGTCTACAAAGGTCTTACCCCATCCATTTCTGACTTCTACTACTAACCCATATCTTAATCCTTATCTTAACCTTTATCAGGTTACTACTGGATTATAGCCGTGTCACTTTATCGTTAACCATCATTTTCAGTTACTGTAGCTTTGCTCCAGATATTTTCCTTTTCCTGTCTCCCTGTGCCAGTTCGTCTTCTATGTTTTTCAAGTCAACCAGCGTTTTTCCCGTACTCCTGCTTGTATTCTCTTTTGCTAGTCATCCCGGTTTTGACCCTTGCATGTTTTCTGGACTCCGTACCCGCCTGCCTGACCATTTTGCCTGCCCTGACCTCTAGCCTGCCTGCCGCCTGCCTGCCACTCTGTACCTCCTGGACTCTGAACTGGTTTTGACCTTTTGCCTGTCCACGACCATTCTCTTGCCTACCCCTTTTGGATTGTTTTGTAAAGGTTTCTTCCAGGGGTGAAGGAGAGGACCAAAGTGCAGCGCGGCTAGTGTTAAACATGTTTAATGAAGAACAAGTGAACACTACAAACAACTTACAAAATAACAAACGTGCAAAACCGATACAGACCTATCTGGTGCAGAACACAAACACAGAGACAGGTAACAAACACCCACAAACTCCCAACACAAAACAAGCCTCCTATATATGAGTCTCAATCAGAGACAACGACTACCATCTGCCTCTGATTGAGAAACCACACTAGGCTGACATAGAAACAGACAAACTAGACACACAACATAGAATTCCCACCCAGCTCACGTCCTGACCAACTAAACACATACAAAACAAGAGAAAACAGGTCAGGAACGTGACAGAACCCCCCCCCAAGGTGTAAACTCCGGGCGCACCCCTAAAACTCAAGGGAGGGTCTGGGTGGGCATCTGTCCGCAGGTGGCGGCTCCGGCGGTGACGAGGGCACCACTCCACCATGTCTTTGTCCACCTCCTTAGCGTCCCTTGAGTGGCGACCCTCGCCCCCGACCATGGTCCAGGAACCTTCACCAACTCCCCTCTACAATAGAGGAGACAACTCAGGACAGAGAGGTAGTTCAGGACAAAGAGGTAGCTCAGGACAGAGGGTAGCTCAGGACAGAGAGGTAGCTCAGGACAGAGAGGTAGCTCAGGACAGAGGGACAACTCCGGACTAGTGGCAGCTCCGACTGGAGGGCAGCTCATGACTGTGAGGGCAGCTTGACTGGAGGCAGCTCATGACTGGAGGGCAGCTCATGACTGGAGGGCAGCTCATGACTGGAGGGCAGCTCATGACTGGAGGGCAGCTCATGACTGAAGGGCAGCTCATGACTGAAGGGCAGCTCATGACTGTAGGGCAGCTCATGACTGTAGGGCAGCTCCTGACTGTAGGGCAGCTCCTGACTGGCTGGCTCTGGCAGCTCGGCTGGCTGGCAGCTCCTGACTGGCTGGCGGCTCTGGCAGCTCCTGACTGGCTGGCGGCTCTGGCAGCTCCTGACTGGCTGGCGGCTCTGGCAGCTCCTGACTGGCTGGCGCTCTGGCAGCTCCTGACTGGCTGGCGGCTCTGGCACTCCTGACTGGCTGGCGGCTCTGGCAGCTCCTGACTGACGGGACGGGGCTCTAATGGCTCGGGACAGACGCGGCTCTAATGGCTCGTGGAGACAGATGGCTCAGAAGGCACTGGGCAAGCGGATGGCTCAAAGGCGCTGGGCAGACGGATGCTCCAGAAGGCGCTGGGCAGACGGATGGCTCAGACGGCGCTGGCAGACGGATGGTCAGACGGCGCTGGCAGACGGATGGCTCAGACGGCGCTGGCAGACGGATGGCTCAGACGGCGCTGGGCAGACGGATGGGCTCAGACGGCCCGCTGGGCAGACAGATGGCTCAGACGCTGGGCAGACAGATGGCTCAGACGGCGCTGGGGCAGACAGATGGCTCAGACGGCGCTGGGCAGACAGATGGCTCAGACGGAGCTGGGCAGACAGGCAGTGCAGAAGGCGTTGGACAGACGGACAGTTCAGACGCCGCTGGGCAGACGGGCAGTTCAGGCGCCGCTGGGCAGACGCAGACTCTCTGGCCGGCTGAGACGCACTATAGGCCTGATGCGTGGTGCCGGAACAGGAGGTACCGGGCTGAGGGCACGCCACCAGGGCGAGTGCGGGAGGGAGGAACAGGGCTCTGGAGATGCACTGGAAGCCTGGTGCGTGGTGTAGGCACTGGTGGTACTGGGCTGGGGCGGGAAGGTGGCGCCGGATATACCGGACCGTGAAGGAGGACACGCGCTCTTTGAGCACCGAGCCTCTCCAACCTTACCAGGTTGAATGGTCCCCGTAGCCCTGCCAGTGCGGCGAGGTGGAATAGACCGCAATGGGCTATGCAGGCGAACCGGGGACACCACCTGTAAGGCTGGTGCCATGTACGCCGGCCCGAGGAGACGTACTGGAGGCCAGATACGTTGGCCGGCTTCAGACATCCAGCTCGATGCCCAACCTAGCCCTCCCAGTGCGGCAAGGTGGAATAGCCCGCACTGGGCTAAGCACGCGTACTGGGGACACCGTGCGCTTTACCGCATAACACGGGTGTCTGACCAGTACGACGCCTCTCACTCCACGGTAAGCCCGGGGAGTTGGCTCAGGTATCCACCCCGGCTCTCGCCAAACGCCCTTTATCCCCCCCCAAGAATTTTTTGGGTGAGCCTCTCGGGCTTCCAGCCTCTTCTTACATGCTGCCTCCTCAATCCAGCGCTCCTGGGCTGTGGCTGCCTCCATCTCTTCCCGAGAGCGGCGATCTCTCCAACCTTAGCCCAGGGTCCTTCTCCGTTAAAAATTTGCTCCATGACCATTCCTCCTGGTACCCTGCTTTGCTGTCGCTGCTGCCGTTGCCACGCTGCTTGATCCTTGTTTGGTGGGTGTTTCTGTAAAGGTTTTCTTCCAGGGGTGAAGGAGAGGACCAAAGTGCAGCGCGGCTAGTTTAAAACATGTTTAATATGAAAACCAAGTGAACACTACAAAACTAACTTACAAAATAACAAACGTGCAAAACCGATACAGACCTATCTGGTGCAGAACACAAACACAGAGACAGGTAACAAACACCCACAAACTCCCAACACAAAACAAGCCTCCTATACATGAGTCTCAATCAGAGACAACGACTACCATCTGCCTCTGATTGAGAACCCACACTAGGCTGACATAGAAACAGACAAACTAGACACACAACATAGAATTCCCACCCAGCTCACGTCCTGACCAACTAAACACATACAAAACAAGAGAAAACAGGTCAGGAACGTGACATGTTTAATAAATATCAAGACTCAAACCATCTGCCTCCTGTGTCTGCATCTGGGTCTCGCCTTGTGCCCTTATACATTGGTGGTTACACAAATAGAGTTTAGATTATACTGTAGTTCGTATGTTTCTTCTTCTTGGAATAGTGGTGATAATTATACTGAGGCAGTAACGCACGCACGTACTTTGAGCTAGCTAGTGTAACAGTTTTGCTTCCATCCCCCTCCTTAACCCAACCTGGGCTACAACCAGGAACAACGCTGAACACAGCAACAACTGCCTCCTACGAAGAATCATCACCTATCATTCCATTAAACCCTCAGCCATTACAGAGCAAGGGAAACAACTACTTCAAAGTCTCAGAGTGATTGACGTCACCAGTTGAAACACTATTAGCGCACACCGCTAACTAACTAGCCATTTCACTCCGGTTACACTAGGTTAGCTTTCGCCTTGCAGCATGTGCTAACCACATCTACTAGCGCACTGCTAACTAGCTAGCCATTTCACTCCGGTTACACTAGGTTAGCTTTCGCCTTGCAGCGTGGGCTAACCGAATCTTCGAAAGTCTCTTTGTTATCTTCCATTGTGGGAAAATAGCAGCACGAATCATTGTGTTGTTATGACGATCAGATATAATGAAAAACCAGGGCCTCCAGAGTGGCACAGCGGTCTAAGGCACTGCATCGCAGTGTGAGAGGCGTTACTAAAGACCCGGGTTTATTCCTGGGCTGTGCCACAACCTGTGGCCGGGAGTCCCATAGGACGGTGCACAATTGGCCCAGCATTGTCCGGGTTAGGGGAGGGTTTGGCCGGTGGGGCTTTACTTGGCTCATCTTGCTCTAGCGACTCCTTGTGGCGGGCCGGGTGCCTGCAGGCTGACCCCGGTCGCCAATTGAACTGTGTTTTCTCCGACACATTGGTGCGGCTGGCTTCTGGGTTAAGCTGGCGGGTGTTAAGGAGCGTGGTTAGGTGGGTCATGTTTCGGAGGACGCATGTGTCACGTTGTATACTGATTGGAGACAGACGCAGGAATACGAAATCGTGTTTTATTTATTTCACTACCCAAAAATAGCGTACAAACACGTACTGTATATCACACAGGGCTGTAACCCAAACCAAAGAGCGCGGTTTAAACCTAGAATAAATACACGGGACGAGACCCGTAATAACGATACACGGGACGAGACCTGTAATAACAAGTGCACACTAACACGGTATGTAAACCGTAATACAATGTACAGTAAACGTAGCACAAAAGTCAATACCACAGAGCACAGGTACTCACAAGACCAATGGACATGGAACAATAATCGACAAGGACAATGGGGAACAGAGGACACAGTTATACACATACTAATCCGGGGGAATAGGAACCAGGTGTGCGTAATGAGACAAGACAGTCTGGGGTTTGTGGTGATGATCCAGTTCAGTGACGCCTAGAAGGCCGAGCCGGTGGAGCTGGTGAAGGAATAAGTGGCAGTACCGGGGGAATCCGTGACATCATAACTCCACCTTCGCCTCTCCCGAGCCTGTTGGGGAGTTGCAGCGATGAGACAAGATCACAAATTGGGGAGAAAAAGGGGGTAAAATACAACAACAAAAAATAAACGAATAATAATGAAGAGCAGCATTGTGTGTGAGGTAAGAGGCGTGTCTTTATCACATCATCTTCCTTTGAACTTTTTGCATAATGAATCAGAAACATATTTGAATGCATTAATGGACATTTACACGTAATTAAACTGAATTAGATCCCTTTGTTCTTGCAGGGCTGTATCTTTGTAAACAGGAGCTCTATGAGGCTGAGGTAACATCATCCATTCCCACGCCTCTGCACTACAGAGGCTGCCCAAGATAGGATGACCTCAGACTGGGTATTGATTGTCCTTGCGCTGGCTACTACTCTGGGACCATTCCCGCTCAGATATAAGCATATCTGAATCACAACGACTTAGAGCGGATTAGCAACTTGATCTCCTCAAAAAAATATCTAGACAGGAACAATGTTAAGAGGCAACGTAGGCTACTGTATAATGAAAAGCTCTTGCTAGGGACAATTTGACACAAGTGAAGGGGCCAACCCAGCATCATGTCTTGCATCAATCAAAACCACGAATAGAGTCAGTCACCAGTTAGAGACAGACATCAGATAGATAGAGACAGACATTAGAAAGAGACAGACTTTATATAGAGACAGACATTATATAGAGACAGACATCATTAACAGACAGACATTAGATAGAGACAGACATCAGATGGAGGCAGCCATTATATAGAGACAGACATTAGATAGAGACAGACATCATTAACAGACAGGCATCAGATAGAGACAGACATTAGATAGAGACAGACATTAGATAGAG
>NW_019943836.1:105310-125000 GCF_002910315.2 Salvelinus sp. IW2-2015
CTAATCCGTCCGGCATGTAAATCCTGGGGGTAAAATGCCCCCCAGCTTTAATGAATAAGATGGGTAGAAAAAATCATCTGGTTTAAGTCAATAAGTAAAGGGCTTTCCTAAAGAGGCCTGTCATGATTGACTGTGGGCTCATATCTTAAACACGTATTGTTGTTACCTAAGACTAATTGTTTGTATCATTGAATTCCACTAGCCGATTTTGTGTAAGGCATGCATCTCCACTATATCTGTCCATGTTACTGTGTTCTTTTTTAAAAGTCAATAAACATATGTGGTAAAATTGTACACTCTTTGTTTCACTGTAGATTTGTGTTAAGCCCACCTAGAAATGTTTTTCCCTGAGGACAGACTGCGCTTAAGAGTGAACAAACTAACGAGTTTCATTGAAAGCCGAGCATAAACATCCCTCCAAATTGGCATAGGTGCTTGCATTTTTGTTTAATATTCAGGGGGTTCTATCTTGTGGCACCATCTTAAACAGGAAATTGTTCAAGCGGTTTTAATCAGGGCATTAAACACAAACCCAAACCCGTGAGAAACAGTAAACGGTTGACCTGACACATGGTCACTATACTCAACCCACCAACCCCTGGCATGTCCATGCACCCTTTCTACATGACATAGGGTCATAAATCATCTACATAGGGTCAATAAATCAGGCTTGGGTCATAAGTCATTAACCGGGCCTGTCAATGGACCCTTACTCACCCCATAGGCCCCACCTAACCAGGCTTGCCTGACCAGAAAGACATGCACCACGTCAATCCGACTACATAGGGTCCACATAGAGTTCACACTAGGGTATCAATCAAAATTTTGGACAACGTCACATCTCACTTTATATCTCTCTATGCCTAGCTACTGTATTATCAAACTGGGCTTGCTATATTAAGGAAGCTCTGAGGGGGAAACAAATATATTTTAATTATTATCTATAAAAAATATATAACCAAAACCCATTAGGTTAGCTAGATCTTTACAACACAATGGGATTGTTGTCACGCTGTCGGTCTCCTGTTTCACTGTAGCTTAAGCTGTTGGACTGGAGCTAGGCTAGCTAGGTTGGAACTGCTGCGGCGAAGAGCCTAATTGTATTATGGTGGCCTTCCAACTTGCAAACCCCTTCAACACCCCATTGTTAGAGCTTAATATTATTCTGTATCCCCTCCGGAACCACTCACTGAGGATAGGCTTGTGAATGCAGTTGATATGTCATAGTCTTGGGTCGAACTCTGGTATTGATGGTCATTTCAAGGGTGAAGTCGTTGATATGAAGTTCAGAGTGAAAGAACTGTGACTCAACATGTGGATGGCCCACGTTACCGGTAAAACAACCTTTCCTATTGTGTTAGTAAGCAACACAGCATTTTTTAGGCAGGAGCCACCATTGCTACTCCAAAATTTTTCAATAACACTGCAGTAACAATGGGAGGATGGCCTGCACAGGGAGGACCAGGAGTCTTGATCTCAGACTTTCTTTTTTTAGAACTGGGTATCCTATCCAGGAGTTTCCAGGTTGACCAGTGCGGACATACCCAGCCTACCTCTCTCCTTCCACAACGTCCCATCTAGGTCCGGGTCTGATTTGTGACAGTGGAGCCTACAGTTGCACTGAGGCTCCGAGATGGAGACAGGATTCCATTGACCCAGGTTTATTAGACAAAATAAAATCAGGAAAACATTGAAGAACCAATGCAATGACGTGAAGGGTGTAAGAATGGCGCTGCTAGAATCAGGAGAATTCATCTCTGATACAACACACCTTCGAATCTTGAAAGTTTGTACATACTAGTCCCTGATACAACCAAGTCATCTTACAATACAGGACTTCAAGTTGAAGAAATAGTGAACTACTCCTTTAATTGGAGTCTGGTTTCTATGAAAGGAGTTCAATACAATTTTTTACTTTATTGTAGTATTCCCAAATTAAAAAGAAAACTACTTAAGGTCGGTACACGGGCAAAACACAGGTTGCACGTGATGGTAATTTAGTTGGGGGCTCTCTCCAGGATGCATCAATCCAATGTCAGTTTTCAAGATAGGCAGGGCACCCCACCTTGCGACCATTGGTGCCTATCAAAGTATGGTGCTCAAGTCGGGGCATTGAGGTGTGTAGCCATCGCAAATCATTTAGAGAAGGAACACACTTATAAAAATGATTGTTTTGATAGGGGACAGTGAGTACATGCACCAAAAAATATCGATAGGCTCGGAGCAACGGAGAATAGAAACAAACACTACGCACGGGATGAAAGGTATTAGTATCCAAGACTATGCATTTTTCTAAAGCTCACATAATCCCATCAGGTTTCGGTGCATCCCACCACACGACTTATCGGAGCCTCTGTAGTATGGTTGTTTCATATATGCTAGCGGTGCGATTGTGAGCTATGTAGCCATTAAAAACACATTGTTAAATGCTCATTATAAATTGGTCGCGGGCGTGGTAACCAACCATACAGACGTGGCCTAGCCGTTGTGTTCTCGGAGCTGTCCAAGATAGGAAAAAATAGATTCAGACCCTTTTTCTAAAAACCCATAAATCCTCAGCACAAGAGGGCGGGGTCGCTGGTTTTTGCTTTTTGAGCCCTGGCCCGTAGTAAATGGTTGTTCCAGAGCGGATTAGGAGTATGTAGCCCATCGAAAAATCAATTTAAAACTTATAAAATTGATGGCCTGAGGTAACCCAAAAAAAATACCACGCGTACGGAAAACAAACACCAGGTGCACGGAGACTAGGTCACAATGTGCAGACATTCTCAGGCCGGCCCCACTGATCTATTTCGATGCCCACATGATATGGTGACTACCTCCCAAGTCGGGCAATTGGAGAGAGGTTGTAGCCTCATCGAAAATCATTCATTAAACCCATTATAAATTTGTGGGGCCTGGTGAACCCTTCCAAAATAGTACAATAGTGACGCACGCGATAAAAAAAAACACCAGGAGCGCACGGGTATGATGGAATGAGATTTTGCCTAAGACATGTTTCTAAAAAGTCCATAAATCACTCAGGCGGGCCCCGCACAACAGAACATACCATGGTGAACTTAGGCCCCGTAAGTATGGTTGTTCATAGCGGGCATGTGGTATCGTAGCCCATTTAAAATATTAAACCATTATAAAACTTGTGGGCCTGGTAAACCCCCAAACCATGAGGTGCATAGTCCGTTGTTGTCTGAGCTGTCAACATCGAGGAAATATTCAAGAAGGGTTCGGGGATACACATTTTGTTCTAAATAGCTCCGTATAAATCCCTCAGACTGACCGGACCCCAGACCTGACTTCCTGGGCCCGGTAGTATGGTTCTTTCACTTAGCGGGTTAGTGAGGTTGTACCAGCCATCGCAATTCAACTATCTAAAACCATTATCACACAATTTGTCGCGCTCTGGTAAACGACCAAAAAGAATATACCAAGGCAGTACGGAAAAAAACACCAGGTCACGGGAATGGTAATTTTGGTCCAGACATCTCAGGCCGGGCGCGATCACTTGAGTTGTGCCTCAGTAACAGATGGTGCTCCAGTCGGCATGGACGGAGTTTGGTGTAGCTCATCGGAGAAATCGAGTATTAAACCCTTATACAAAAGGATAATGTGTGGGCCATGGCTAAATTTGTATTGATTGAACTACCAAAAAAATAAATACAACAAACAAATATACTCACCAAGGCGTCACGGAAAAAAAAGCATCCATTGCTTCGCACGGGAGAGAGGGATGGTGGAATTAGTCACAGATACATTTTCTAAATAGATTACCATGAAATCTCTTAAGGCCGGCCGCCACCACGACTTTGGCCCCGTAGTAAGGTTTGTGTGCTCGCAAAGCGGGCATGTAGTTGTTGCGTCCATTTTCAAATCATTTAAACCATTATAACAAAATTTGTGGGCTGGGTACCCAAAAGAGGGCACTTAGCCGTTTTTCTGGAGCTGTCAAACATAATTGAAAATATATTTCATGATAAAGAAAGGTGACTTTTTTCTATAATAATGAGCTCCAGTATAAACAGTCTCTCAGGGTCTCGGCCCCCCAGAGAGAAGCTTGGCCCTCCACGTGTAATGGGGGTTGTGAACAATTAGGGGTTAAGGAGGGTATGTAGCCCATCAGGAATCATTTAAAACAATTATAAACATGATGGACCGTGCGTATACTGCATACTAATCCAAAAAAAATACGCAGGCCGTACGGCAAAAAACACCAGGGTGACTGGAGCTTGGTGTAGCATGTTGGGTCACCATGACATCTCAGGCCGCCCCCACTGACTTGTGGCCCCACAGTATGCGTGACTCCCACGTCCGCCGGCATTGAGGTGTGGTACTTCATCGGGGAAATCATTTACCCATTATTAAAATTGTGGGCCTGGTAACCCAAAAAATCCCAGGCGACGGAAAAAAACACCAGGCGCCCACGGGAATGATGATTAAGTCCAGACAGGTTCTAAAAGCATCCATAAATCCTCAGTCCGCCACCACCTAGACGTGGCACACAGTAGTGTGGTTGTTCCATAACGGGCATGTAAGGAGTTATGTAGGCCCTTTTAAATCATTTATTAAAACAATTATAAAAAGTTTGGGCCTCAGGTACGGCAAAAGAGGGCACTTCATGCCGTCTCTTAGAAGCTGTCAACATATGAAAATACACACTCTCTCATAAAAAGACACTCCATAAAACTCAGTCAGAAGCCGAGCCTCCACTCCCATACATTGACTTATGGACCCCGTAGTAAATTCGTTTGTTCCAGTAGGAGGTTAGGAGGATATTAGCCCGAATCGAAAAATATTTAAAACATTATAAAAAATTGGCTAGAGGCTGGTAACCAAAACAATACCAGGCGTACACGCGAATAAAAAAACCAGGTGCCACGGATGGTAAATTGTGGTTCTCTACACGATCATCATTCTTCAGGTCCGCACCCACTGATTGTGCAGAGAGTATGTGTGACTTCCCTAGTCGGATTGCATTGAGTTAGTGTGTGGTAGCATCAATATCGAAAATCATTTAAACATTATAAATGTGGCCTGGTACCACAAAAAAAATACCAGGCGCACGGAAAAAACACCAAGGCGCACGGGATAATGGATTAGTCAGACATTTTCTAAAAAGCTCACATAAATCCCCTCGGCGGCCCCACCGACTTGGCCCGCTAGTATGGTTGTTCCATAGCGGGCATGTAGGTTTATGTAGCCATTTAAAATCCATTTAAAGCCATTATACAAATTTGTGGGCCTGGTACCCAAAAGAGGGACTTAGCGTTTTTTTCTGAGCTGTCCAAGCATAGAAAATATTCAACCTTTTTCTAAAAGCTCCATAAATCTCAGGCGGCCCCCACGACTTGGCCCGTAGTATGGTTTTGTTCAGTAGCGGGTTAGGAGGTATTACGCCCACCCATCGAAAATCATTTTAAAACCATTATAAAAATTGTTGAGGCCTGTAACTCGCCAAAAAAGAATACCGTAGATGGCTGTACGGAAAAAACTCCCAACCAGGTGCTTATCAGATGATGGTATAGTTGGTCCTCCATGATATTCCCAGCCGAAAGCCACCTGTACTTGTGACCCAAGTATGAACGTGGCTTATTATGCTCCTAAGATCGGGGGCATTGAGGTGTGTAGCTTACATAAGAAAATCATTTAACAATCATTCAAAACAAAACATTGTGGCGCATAGGTTAAACAGCCACAAAAAAAAAAGATACCCAGGCGCACAGGAAAAAAACACAGGCGCACGGGATGATGATTAGTCAGACCATTTCTAACCAAAGTCTCCATAAATCGTCAGTTGCCGGCCTCCCCACCGAACTTGGCCGTTACGCGTAGTATGGCTTGTTCAGTAAGACGGAGCAATGTAAGGGTATCAGGTATGCCAGCCAAAAAGCAAGAAATAGAGAATAAACATTTATAAAAATATTTTTAACCATATAAAAATTGTGGGCACTACATGGTACCAAAAGAAGGGCACTTAGCCGTTTTTCGTAAGTAGAGCCTTCCAATCTCAATAGAACACTAATTTCAGAACCGTATTTTTCTAAAAGTCTGCACTAAAAATCCTCTGCCGGCCCACAATCAGGACTGAACACTGGCGCTACCGTAGTAACTGGTTGTTCCCAAGTAGAGGCGTTAGGACGCTAAACATATAGCCATCGAAAATCATTTAAAACCATCTAATTAAGCACTCGATGGGCTGGTTAAGTTTTGGGTTTGCAAATATCAAAATACCAAGGCGATGATTCGATGAAAGATATAAAATACACCAGGTGCACCGGCATGAGTAATAAAAAGTTCCCAGACATCTCAGGGCGAGGCTCTCACTCATGGTACTTGTGCCCCGCAGTATGGTGCCTCCCAAGTCGGAGCGGCATTACTGGAGGAGTTGTGCCAATTTTCTAAACAGCATTTTAACCCCTATAAAATTGTGGTGCACGGGTAACTTCCACAAAAAAAAATACCAACATCAGGGCGCCGGAGTGATAAAGAAATAGCATAGGCGCACGGGATGATGGATTAAGTGCAACCTATTTTAAAAGCTTGCACATATAACTTCATGAAGGCCGGCCCCGGAAATTACATTACATTCATAAACGTAGATGATCAATACAGCCCAGTGTATGGGACTCTCACCGTACAGTCTGGGTTTGTTCATAGCGGGCCTGTGGAAGGTGTGTCGGCCATCGAACGCATTTACTATAAATTGTGGGCTGGTAAACTAAAAAGAGAGGCACTTCGCCGTTTTTTTCCTCTGAAAAAAGTTATAGGTATTCACTTTTTTAAAGCTCCTAACTCCCTCAGGGTAGGCCGGCCACGATTGGGGCCGTAGTAATGCTTGTCCTAGCGGGCATGTAGGTATGTACATGTAAAGCATTTTAAACATTATAAATTGTGGGCCTGGTAACAACAAAATACAGGCGTACGGAAAAAAACACCAGGGCCGGGATGATGGTTGTCAGACAAGTCTCAGGCGGCCGGATTGTGGCCGAGTATGGTTGTTCATAGGGGCATTGAGGTTGTAGCCATCGAAAATCCATTAAACCCCATTATAATTGTGGGCCTGTAAACACAAAAAATAAAAGGCGCCGGAAAAAAACCAGGCGCACACTGATGGATTGTCAACATTTCTAAAAGCTAATAAATCCAGGCATCGCATCCGGACTTGGCGTTGTTGTTCAACGAGGGCTGTAGTATGTAGAAATTTAAAATAATTTTAAAATTATAAATAATATATGATGGACTGGTAATATTAAAAAAGAGGAGGGAAACATTAGCCGTTTTCTATGAGAGCTGTCCAACATAGGACAATATTCAGACCTTTCTCAAAAGCTCCATAAATCTCCTTCCTCCAGGCGGCCCCATTAATCGGCTAACCGCTGTGTTAGACTTGGCCGACTGTAGTTATTCGAGTTGATATTACCAACTAGTCAGAGTCTCACGGAGGGTAAAGTAGCCATCGAAACATTCATTCTAAAACCATTATAGGAAATATGATGGGCACTGGTAGAAAAACATCATCCAAAAAAAAATACCAGCGTAGGAAAGAAAACAACAACACCTAAATGGTGCACTGAGACGGGTGGGTAACTCGCGTGCCAGACATTCAGGGCAGGCGCCCTCCCCACGTGACAAGCTGACCTACTAGCAGTAGTGCCGTCGACTAATTCCAGTCCGGGCAATTGAAGGTACTGTAGCCGCCCAATTTATAATGGAAGCTATTGGATTACACCACTATTAATAATTGCTGGGCCCAATGATAACCAAGCAAAAAAAAATACACCATGAAAAAAGGTGCAAGGAGTAAAGAATAAAAATCGCTCTGTTAGCGCCGCTATACAGGGATGATGGCTTAGCTCCACACCTTTTTCTAAAAGCTCATAATATGCATACAGCGCCTTGGGGCTCCCACCCATGACTTGGCCCGTAGTATGGTTGTTCCATACAGGTGGCAATAGTTGCATAGTCGTACGTAGCGGCACATTTTCAACATCTTTTTAAACATGTGATAGTTAATTCGAGTGGGCTGAGTACCCCAACATAGAGGGCACTTTAGGAGCCGTTTTTCTGAAGCTGTCCAACATAGAAAATATTCGATAACCAATGTCTTTGCATATACAAGCTTTCCATAGTTAAATCCCTGACAGGCCCGGCCCGTCAACTGACTTGGCTCCGTCTCAGTCGTATTTGTGTAGTTTGTTCGCTCATCAAGACCGGTGGTTAAGATGTGAGTATGTAGCCCTCACTTCGAATAATTGCGTTTCGCTTTAAAACCATTAATAAAATTGTGGGCCTGGTAACCCACAAAAAATACAGGCGTAGGAAAAACACCTACAGGTGCCACCGGGATGGTAAAATTTGGTCAGACATCTCAGGCGGCCCACACTGACTTGTGCCCACAGTATGGTGCCCCAAGTCGGCATTGAGGTTGTGTAGCTTCATCGAAAATCATTTAAACCCATTATATACATATTGTGGGCGCTGAGGAGTAAACCACACAAAATAAATATTATCCTCACCAGGCGACGGAAAAAAACCCAGGCGCAGTAAAGTCAGAAGGATGATGGAGTCTGAGCTCCAGCATCATTTTCTAAAAGCTCCATAAATCCTCAGCGCCGGGCACTCACCACTAGACTTGGCCCACGTACGGTAATTAAAGATTGCCAGTTGTTCTAAGACAGGGCAAGTTCCGTCGTACTGTATAGACAGTCCATTTAAATCCAAGTTTATGATACACCATTATAAAATTACGTGGCATGTCTCGGGATAACACCAAAAGAGGGGCAACTTAGCCGTTTTTGCACGTAGCTCATGTCCACTACAATAGGAAGAATAATTTCAGCAAACCTTTTTTAGTTACTAAAGAGTCTCAGTTATATACCAAGCACAAGTCGCAGGCCCAATCTCTCACCGAAAAGAATCTGTTGGCCCCCAACCTGGCAAATGTGTAGTATATGGTGTTCCATAGGCGAGGCTTCTAGAAGAGAGAGCGCTGTAGTAAGCTCGGACATCGAAAAATCTTTAAAAACCATTATAAAATGTGGGCCTGGTAACCCAAAAAAAAAATACGCAAGGCGTACGGAAAAAAAAAGCCAGGTGCAGGCGGATGGTTAAACTATGGTCCAGACATGCTTCAGGCATCACCCCACTTGACTTGGTGCCCACCAGTAAATGTGCTCCCTCAAGCTTGCGGTGACATTGAGAGGTGTGTTAGCCATTGGCCTCGTAAATGCAATTTAAAACCCATTTAGTACCAGATGATATTGCTGGACCTGTAAACTTCCCAAAAAATACCCCCAGGGCGTACGGGAAAAAAACACAGGACGCACGGGTAGAATGGATATACGTTCAATAGACATTTATCTAAAAGCTTCCATATAAGTCCAGGCCGAGCCCCCATCTACTTGGCCCCCGGGTAGTATGGGTTGTTCCATAGCGGGCCTGTAGGTATGTAAGCTCCATTTCAAAATCCAAATTTTCAACCCATTATATAACACTTGTTGGGCTCTGGTAACACAATTAGAGTCCATCAGAAAACGAAGGGCACTTAGACACGGTTTTTCTTTTCGCTGAGCTGTCCAGCATAGAAAACTATTCTAGCACCTATTTTTTTTGAACATCCTAAAAGCTCCATAAATCTACGCTTGGCAGAGGCCGCGCCCCTCACCGTAGGAAATGAAAACTCATCTATATCTCAGGACTTGGCCCCGTAGTATGGGGCTGCCATTCAGTCGTGTTAGTCAAGAAGGTATTGTTGACGAGCACTCAGTTTGAAAACTGCTGAAAAATCAGCATCTTACAATACCCAAGTTAAAAATCAAATTAAAATTGTGTGCAACGAGGTGACAGTGGAACTATCTCAGGTTTTTGCCTGCCATACTGAGTTTCTGCCAAAAATTATACTACTCCACAACATAGGCGTAATTCAACGAGAAAAAAACACCAAGGGTGTCTTCAACGACGGAATGCGTTTAAAATTGGAGTCGCAAGGACATTGTTCTTCTCTCGTATGCCCACAGGTCACTGAAAAACTACTACTGCCATATAGACTTTGGTGGCCCCAGAAAACTGGACTAGCGCGTATGAGTGGCTCACGGCCCAGGATCGGGCATTGAGGTATGTAGCCCGTCCTTTAAAATTTAGAACGCATTATTTGCTGTGTACAAAACAAACCAAATAATCTGTGCAATAAAATTCGTGGGGCTCATCTTCGGTAACCAAGCCTACTCCAAAAAAATTAACTCCAGCGCGCATCAGGTACCGCTGCAAGTCCCATTATGGAAGGAGAAAAAATATATTTCAAAACGCCAACGGCGCTATATCCTTGCGTTGAAAAACTGTGCAAAAAGCGACGTGGGTGCTGTTTTTCCTTTTGACGACGCACATAGGAACCTCTTGTGTTTACCAATCTGTCTGCAAGAGGGTGAGGCGCTGCAGTTGGCTGGAGGGCAGAAGGAACAGATTAGTAGTTGTTATAGCATGGCAAGCAAAAAACCAAAAGCCGGGGACCTTTTCTTAACAAGCTTCCATAACACTCCGGTCCATGTTGCTTATTAGTGCCATTTCACTACTTTCTCGTTTGATGCGCCATGCTTGGATTCTTAACCGGGCCCGATCTTGTCAACTGAAGTCCTGCTTCACAATATCTTGTGTATCACAATGAACTGCCATTAATACTCAGGACTTTCTACCCAAAGTAAACAGCTATGGTTTTGTTCCATTCAATAAGCGGCATTTTGACGTGTTGTAAGCAGCTACAACAATGGTGCATTCTCTGAAAAGCATTTTTAATGGATGCTTATGCTATACGCCTACCATTATATAAATTGTGGCACATTGCAGGCAATTAACGCATTCTGTAAACTCTTACGCGACTGCTCAGCAAGATTCAAAACACCATTGAACGTATATAACTGCAAAAAGGTAATTTGGTTAGAACCAATAAAACGCAAATCTGCCGCCAAGAGTCTCACACATCTGTCAGTGTGGTCAAGTACTGGAAAAGGGTCTATAGCTACTTCCTCAAAATTCGTCCGATAACTCAAATATCTTCATTCAATGTGACCAATCCATGAAAGGGGCTTAGACTTCAGCTTACTGCCCTCCAGGAAAAAAGTGTGTGCACGGAAATAGCCGGGAAAAAACGTCAATTTCACAACAAAACGTTCACAAATGTCCGTCCTAATATATGCACACTTCTTACGCACCGTTCATTCTGTTTTAGTTTGAACCTTCACTAGGCGATTCTTATCGGACTTTAGAAAACACAAGGAGTCATCAAGAAAACATAATTTGTTTAAGCGAGTCAGCCCATATCAGCTGTTTTTTTAAAGCCAAGTAAATGAGGCCTAAAGTTAATGTTTCGCTGCGCAGATAAGCCTGGTTAGCCTAAGAAGTCTAACACTGGTTTTCATAGTCCCTGCAAATGATGGTAAGGATTACTCCATGGTGGCTGAAAGGAAAGCTCAAACTTTAATGCTGGACTAATTTACATAATGTTACAAATGGTTTTACGTAGTCCGACATTGTCAGCTAATCTGGGATTTAATGTCCTTGCTACTTTAGGACTAAAGTAGGGGTCACCTATACCATTGCAATGTAGGAACTACTGAAAACCATTGTTAGACTTTCTAGCCTTCTTGGTTAGGCGTCAGCATGTTTCACAACTTGCCTAGTTAATAAAGGTTTACAAATAATAAATCTGTACATCAACGCCTAAATATATAAAACCCATAGGGTGTCCTCCTTAAGGCCACCTTTCTTTTCTGCATCAGACTTCAGCTCATGTCTGGGGTGGAACATCTCCTTCTGAAAGGACATGCTTAGATTCATAATGACATCTCAGATTGAACACTCTTTGCAACCGCGACAGTGTGATTCGCAAAAACAAGACACACTTGGTTGCCAATTGGAGAAATACGATTAATAATATTGTACTAGAATAGGTCGACTATTACTATAGACATTGGTGATTTTACCACTGTATCAGATGGACAATATTATGCTTATGGTTCATTGAATTGATTAGCCCACTAACCACGTGTTAAATTGTAGCATAGCCTACACTGTGTAGGACTATGAATTGGGCAGCTATAGGCTATTTGTTAAATAGCTACTTATGTTTGGCCCGCAAGACCTAGCTAAAGCCTAATTGCCAACCCCCGTTGTATATTGTAAAACTCAATCTCCCTTCACCATCAACATTCAGAATAATTCAAACACGTGTGGACATACGTGTTAAAAACTTGAAGGACTCATTGGTTCGTCTGTGAATTGAAATGTTGTTCCCCAACCAGTGGCCCTCAAGAGGAGAACAACGGCTACAATGTAGTTAAAATCATTGGCTGCAACTGCAAGATGTGAGATATTAAATTTTAGTCACATGCGCCGGAATACAACAGGTGTAGACCCTTACAGTGAACTGCGTTATTTACGAGCCCCTAACCAACAATGCAGTTAAAAAAAAAAATACAGATAAGAACTAAAGGTAACAGTAATTAAAAGAGCAGCAGTAAAATAACAATAGGGACGACTATAATAGCAGGGAGCGGTACGGTACAGAGTCAATGGTGCAGGGGCATCGGTTAGTTGAGGTAATTGTACATGTAGGTAGAGTTATTAAAGTGACTATGCATAGAGTGAATAACACAAGAGTAGAAGTTGTTGAAAGAGGGGGGGGGGGGTGGAGCTGTTTAGAAACCTCTTAGACCTAGAGCTTGGTGGTTCCAGTACCGCTTGCCATTGCGTAGCTAGAAGAGAACAGTCTATGACTAGGGGTGGCTGGCAGTCTGTAACAGTTTTTAGGTCCTTTCCTCTGACAACACGCACTGGTAGAGGTCCTGGACTGGCAGTGAAGCTTTCCTACAGTGGTTTCAGCTGTACAGCAGCATGTCCTCTACCTTTAATTCCCAGTTTGCATATCAACAATTTTACAGGACATATCAGATCTGCTCTGTCCATAACAGTACACCAAGCATAGGGTTGGTTTTGGTATCAGATTGAAATGGGTAAGAATGTATCTGTGAAAACCCTAATGCCAATAGTTCCAATAGCCATATTTTTTTATTTTATTTATTTAACGCTTTTATTTAACTAGGCAAGTCAGTTAAGAACAATTCTTATTGTTCATGACGCCTAGGAACAGGGGTTAACTGCCCTTGTTCAGAGGGCAGAATGACAGATTTTTACCTTGTCAATTCAGGGATTCGATTTTGCAACCTTCCGGTTACTAGTCAACGCTCTAACCACTAGGCGCTTACCTGCCACCCTGATGTATACTATTAATGCATTATGAATGGTGACCACAGTCCCTTCCGACAAACATTTGAATCATGTTTACGTGATTTTTTTTTCTCCACCCTGCTGCATGGTTTATATGTATTCCATTCAAATGTGTCTCCCAGTGCAGCTTTACTTCCGGGCTATTATGACACGTCCTGTCAGTTTCTTCTGTGTTCCTAGGTTTGTACAATGAAAAACAATATTGTTTTTTGGTCACTCCATTTCCACAAAAAATACATGCCTATATTTTTCATTTGTACTTACTACAAAGCGTACATTTTTGTACCGTTCTCACATCAGAGTGGCTGGCTGCTGTTTTGTCTCTCTTGACCATGATGTCGGGCGGCTGCCCGGGCACACACTCAATGGGCGCTCTTCCTACATCCTCCAGTAGTCATTAGCAAGCCTGATTAACATCATTCACCCCGACGACACAAGCAAAAACTCTTGCATAAATGTAGCAGCTATACACCTAATCATTAGGATCTGTTGCATGCTGTATTGGCCCCCCCCCCCCCCCCGGCCAACATGGACAAAAAAAAAAAAAAAAAAAAAAAAAAAAAACCTTTTTTGGGGGTTTTTAAAAAAAGACCCTTCCTTAACCAAAAAGCCCAAAGCTACATAGTTAGCTTACTATGGCCCTGTCCCTCTGGCCAGGGTAAACAACGTGTTATGTTGTGTATTATTAAATAATACCGATTTCACTTCAAACCAGTTTATTTCAATTAATGTTATACACAAAGAAGAAGTTCCAGCATAAATTCATGTACAACACCACCTTTTTATTACATTTTTGTCATTCTACAATGCTCTTATCAGAGAAGACTAAGGACACTAAGGGTTATTGCCTTGCTCACGAGCACAATCCAGAATATTTCACTGATTTTTCCGGATTCAAACCAGCGACCTTTCAGTTACTGGCCAAACACTCTTAACCGCTAGGCTACCTGCCACCAGATCAATTAACTTCTTAGTGATCCCTTCCCGCTCGAATCCCGTTAARGGGATTGATTTGACAACATCCAGTGAAATTGCAGCGCTCCAAATTCAAAAACAGAAATACTCAAGATAAGAATTCATAAAACATACAAGTGTTATACATCAAAATAAAGCTTAACTTCTTGTTGATCTAGTCGCTGTGTCAGATTTCAAAAACGCTTTACGGCGAAAGCAGACCATGCGATTATCTGAGGACAGCGCCCCGCATACAATCACATGAAAATCAGATAACCAGGCAGGTGCGCGACAAAAGTCAGAAATAGCGATATAATTAATGCCTTATCTTTGAAGATATTCTTCTGTTGGCACTATAAAATGTCCCAGAAACATCACAAATGGCCCTTTTGTTCGATAATGTCCTTCTTTATGTCGCAAAAATTTCCATTTATTTGGCGCGTTTGATTCAGAAATACACCGGTTCCAACTTGCCTACAAAGAATCTAATAAGTTACCTGTAAACTTGTTCCAAACATTTAAAACAACGTTCCTAATCCAACCTAAAACGTAAATAATCTATCAAATTTAAGACGGAATATACTGTGTTCAATACCGGATAAATACAACGTGAAGCGCATTCCAGTTCACACGCACCAAGAGTCCACTTGGCTTGACACTCACAAAAAACAGCCCTACTTCTTCATTTCTCAAAAGAAAAACATCAACCAATTTCTAAAGACTGTTTACATATAGTGGAAGCCATAGGAACTGCAACCAGGTTCCTATTAAATAGGGCTTCCCATAGAAAACCAATTGAAAACAGTGAGCTCAAAAAAAGAAATTCCTGGATGGTTTGTCCTCGGGGTTTCGCCTGCCAAATCAGTTCTGTTATACTCACAGACATTATTTTAACAGTTGTAGAAACTTTAGAGTGTTTTCTATCCAAATCTACCAAGTATATGCATATCCTAGCTTCTGGGCCTGAGTAAAAGGCAGTTTACTTTGGGCACGCTTGTCATTCAGATGTCAAAATACTGCCCCCTATCCCAAAGAAGTTTTAACTTCAATACAGTTATTAAAATACATTCATCATCAATGACTAAAATAATMAATCTAGTATTAAAATACAATTTAATAAACACACGTAGTCAATTCATAGCCTGTTTATCATTAAACAAAAGTTGTTTACTAATATAAAATCATCCAGCCAAACTAATGCTAAAAACAGATCACACCATCTTTATCTGATATACACTGAGTGTACAAACATTAGGAACACCTTTCTGATATTGAGTTGCTGTGTGTCAGCATTGCAGGCTGGTGGTGCGATGGTGTGGGGTGGAGCAACGTTTGAAATGAAGCAACGTTTGAATGCCACATGATATCTAAACATCATCATCAGACTCCATTGTGAGATGCCTCACAGAGGATATTCAACCCTAAGGGCAAATCCAAGGTCATCTCAATATCTTCACAGTAGAAACTAACAAAACACACCAAAACTAACAAGATGCACACTGATCAGTAAAGTAAAGAGAGGCTAACATTCTATAAAATGCTCCCTTTCCTCTGCACGGTTCTCTCACAGTGAGAAACAACAGGATTTCAATAGAGTGTTCTATGCTTTCTTCATTTGATCCAATTCAACATTGCCAATTATTTTACGAGATGAGAGTGAAGTGGAGTGTCTAATCTTAGCTGGTCTGAGAGATCTGATGAGGCTTCTCTCCTTTATGTATACTTTGGTGTCTTTTTAAATTGCTCTGTTGAGAGAATATCTTCTCACAGTCAGTGCAGTGATAAGGCTTCTCTCCAGTGTGTATCCGTTGGTGTATTTTTACATTGCCCAATCGGGAGAAACTCTTGCCACAGTAAGAGCAGAAGTAAGATTTCTCTCCAGTGTGTGTTCTCTGAAGACCTTTTAGCTCCGCTGATGATTTAAAACATTTTCCGTCGTTAGAGCAGTAGGAAGGCTTCTCTCCTTTATGTATACCTCGGTGTCTTTTTKAGTGGCTCGGTTGAGAGAAACTCTTCCCACAGTCAGAGCAGGAGTAAGGCTTCTCTCCYGTGTGTGTTCTCTGATGAACTTTTAGCTCAGTTGACGTTGTGAAGCATTTTACACAATAAAAGCAGGAGTAAGGCTTCTGTCCTGTATGTTTACGTTCATGTATTTTTAACTGGCCCAGTTGAGAGAAATTCTTTCCACAGTCAGAGCAGGAGTAAGGAGGTAAGATTTCATCTGCCTGTTTTGGTTTCCATGCCAGACTTTTAGCTCAGCTTTGTTTTTAAACAATTTTCACAGATCAGAGAAGTAGCTTCTCTCCTGTATGTACACTTCAATGTATTTTATGTGGTCCCAGTCGAGAGAACTTGCCCACAGTCAGAGCAAAGTAAGGCTTTCTCGCCTGTTGTTTCTCTGTGAACATTTCTAGACAGTTGATGTTGTGAAGCATTTTAAACAAATTAGGCAGGTACGGCTTCTCTCCGTATGCATACGTTCATGTATTTTTAAGTGGCCCAACGAGAGAAAAACTTGCCCACAGTCGAGCATGAAGTAAGGCTTTCTTCCTGTGTGTGTTTCTCTGAGAACTTTTAGCTCAGACTGTTGTTTTAAAGCTTATCCACAGTCAGAGCAGTAGTAAGGCTTCTCTCCTGTATGTATACGTTCATGTGTGTTTAAGTTATCCATTCGGGAGAAACTCTTCCCACAGTCAGAGCAGGWGTAAGGCTTTTCTCCCGTGTGTGTTCTCTGATGAACTTTTAGCTTYGTTGATGTTGTGAAGCTYYTCCCACAGTCAGTGCAGGAATACAGATTCTCTCCTGTGTGTATTTTTAGGTGTATTTTTAGCTTTGATAGAAATGGGAAAATCTCCTCACAATGTGGGCAATGGTGAAACCTCTTAGCTCTGTGATCTTCCTGCTGTTGCTCTCTGGATGTGGAGAATGTCTCAACATGGTCTCCTGTGTGAACAACATCAGAAGAACCAGTCAGTTGGTGYGATATACATGTCAATCAAATGTATTTTATGAAGCCCTTTTTACATCAGCAGTTATCACAAAGTGTTCTACAGAAAGCCAGCCTAAAACACCAAAGAGTAAGCAATGCAGATGTAGAAGCACAGTGGCTAGGAAAAACTCCCTAGAAAGCAGGAACCTAGGAAGAAACGTAGAGAGTAACAAGGCTCAAGGGGGTGGTCCTCTTCCTACTGTAATTGGTGACATGTATCCATATCAGTAGGCTGTACAACACAAAAAGAGAATACAACTATTCTAAAAGGGGGTAAGAGTCAAAAGGTACAAAAGGAGTGAAAATTATGAGCTATTTCATCCTCCACCACAAGGTTTAGTCACTACACAGACTCATTCTACAGCAGCTTTTCATGCACAGAGGGGAGTTGGGACRAACAACAAACTTAGAAAGAACTTGTGCTTACCATGAGAAACAGATGTCCCAATCTCCTCCTCCTCTTCATCTTTAATGTTGACAKTCAACTCCAGTGTTTGACTGCAGTCTTCCAGCTTCACTGATGCCATCTCTGGATCCTGCAGTGCAAACTGGGCTCCACTGTCACAATCAGGACCCAGTGACTGTAGGTTTGGACTCAGTGTGGAAGGAGAGAGGCAGGCTGGGTTTGTCCTCACTGTTGATATTACCGGCCTCAGACTTAATCTGAGTCGGCCAGTAGTAATAAAGAGACACGGACACAAAGTTAGTCTTGACAGTTCTGGCACTTTCTTTATTCTCTAAAAATATATTATATTTCTTAATGTTCAATTATCTAAGTCGTCTACTGGCTGCAACGGTGTAACAGTGTATTGGGAAAGTATTCAGATCCCTTGACTTTTTCCACATTCTGTTGCATTACAGCGTTTTTCTAAAATGATTCAAATGTTTTTTCCCCTCATCAAACCACACACAATACCCCATAATGACATCACAATACCCCACAATGACAAAGTAAAACYGTCTTTTTTTATGTTTGCAAATTWAAAAAATTATAATAACTGAAATATCCCATTTACATAAGTATTCAGACCCTTTACGCAGTAATTTATTGAAGACCCTTTGGCAGCGATTACAGCCTCGAGTCTTCTTGGGTATGACACTACAAGCTTGGCACACCTGTGTTTGGGGATTTTCTCCCATTCTTCTCTGCAGATCCTCTCAAGCTCTGTCAGGTTGGATGGGAGCGTCGCTGCAAACCAGCTATTTTCAGTCTCTCCAGAGAAGTTCGAATGGTTCAAGTCCGGTCTCTGGTTGGGCACTCAAGGACATTGAGAATTGTCCTGATGCCACTCCTGCGTTGTCTTGGCTGTGGTGTTTAGGTCATTGTCCTGTTGGAACGTGAACCTCTGCCCAAATCGGAGGTCCTGAGCACTCTGGAGCAGGTTTTCATTAAGGATCTCTCTGTACTTTTCTCTGTTCATCTTTCCCCTCGATCCTGACTAGTCTTCAAGGCCCTGCCGCTGAAAAACATCCCCACAGCATGATGTTGCCACCACCATAAATTCCCCGTAGGGATAGTGCCAGGTTTCCCCCAGACATCACGCTTGGCATTCAGACCAAAGAGTTCAATCTGATTTCTTCCAACCAGAGAATCTTGCTTCTCATCGTCAGTACCTTTAGGTGCCTTTTGGCAAACTCCAAGTGGGCTTTCACGTGCCTTTTACCGAGGGGTGGCTTCCGTCTGGCCACTCTACCAATAAGGCCTAATTGGTGGAGATGCAGAGATGGTTGTCCTTCTCCCATCTCCGCAGAGGATCTCTGGAGCTCGGTCAGTAGTACCATCGGTTCTTGGGTCACCTCCCTGACTAAGGCCCTTCTCCCCAGATTTGTTCAGTTTGGCCAGCCGGCCAGCTAATTGGGTGAGTCTTGGTAGTTCCAAACTTCTTCATTAGAGAATGATGGAGGACACTGTGTTCTTGGGGACCTTCAAAGCTGCAGAAATGTTTTGGTACCCTTCCCAGATCTGTGCTCGACACAATCCTGTCACATGAGCTCTACAGACAATTCCTTCGACCTCATGGCTTGATTTTTGCAATCACATGCCCTGTCAACTGTGGGACCTTATAATAGACAGATGCGTGCCTTTCCAAATCATGTCCAATTCATTGAATTTACCACAGGTGGACTCCAAGTTATAGAAACAGCTCAAGGATGATCAATGGAAACAGGAAGCAATTGTTTTCGCTTTGTTCATGAGGATTATTTATTTTTTCATCAATTTTAGAATAATGCTCTAATGTAACATATGGAAAAAGTCAAGGGATCTGAATACTTCCTGAATGCTCTGTACATCATCCACTCACTATCACAAGGGTTAATAATGAGACTCATTTCATAGAACAATACTGGTGTCAAACCATGCAAGTCTCAGTAGCATGAAATAACATTACTTTCTCATTGAAACAATTCTACTGCAAATTTCATGCACAGTGGGAAGTTGGAACGAATAACAAACGTAGTTAGAGCCTGCTCTAA
>NW_019943836.1:125267-138842 GCF_002910315.2 Salvelinus sp. IW2-2015
CAGATGCGTGTTGTGTAAGGTGCTGTAAAATCTAAAAACTAATCATTGGCTCGTCATCTCAGCTAAGGCTGGAAATAGCAAATAAGAACCTTGATAGTGCTGCTGCAAGTTCTACATTTTAAATTTTGTTATAATTATTATTTGTGTGTATGTGTGTATGTATGTATATGTAGGTATGTATATGTATATATATATATATAACATTTTTTTATTTTTTATTATTATTATTTTTTTTAAGTCTGTCACATCTGTGAATGTGGAATGTGTTTGGTTGTTGTTTTTGAAAAATTAATAAAAACTTTAAATTGAAAAAAATTAGGCTATGCAACTTAAGTGCACTTATATATAGTAGATATACAGAAATTTACATACATGGTTTTTGTCATTTATGCGTGTATTACAAGGTTGCAGCTTGTTTGTACTATGTACTATTTTCCTGAATAACCTTGTCTTCAATATATTGTTACAATACAAAAACCAATAGCATTTCCGTTCACACCATACTAACATTTATAGTTTGAAACGACTGAATGTGTCTGAATATTACTACACATGTCGAAAACGGATAATTACTTTCAGCTTCAAAACAGTACTGCAACCGTAAAATTGTCTCTCTCTGCTGCACCCGCACTGCCTGGACTGAAGTCCGTTTACCTAGACCGAGTGGGCGCCGCCATTGTTCCAAATCGTGAATTTTACACAAAACCAATAATGCAAAACGAACTCAGAAATATCAAATAAATGTATTCTTTATGAAATTACCTTGAGAAAAGTATGTACATCCACTCAGACAAACCAAGACTCTAGAACCAAGACTCTAGTTAACGTTATGTAACTAACTTATCAAGTAGTTATCACGTTCTTCATTCTGTTTGACACAAAAATAACATCAAACCTTAACCAAACGTGATATTACCTTAATAGATTTGTTACCTAGCATGGCATGACATGTTCTTTCGATATTATAAAGTTTAAACATTCTATTACATACCTGTAGTAAATAAATAGAAACGGACACAAAGGTTATCTTCTCGACTGTACCGTTCTGGCGCTTTCTCTACACTGAAGAATGGTGCGCTTCTGTCCGGAACTTCCTGTTCTCCCACTAACACGGTCCGTACGTTCCGGGATCCTTGGGATGGCCCTACCCCATTACATGGAAAGGGGTTGGTTCCACTGACTCCTCCTCCTCCCGGACACAGGATCGTAAGAAAAGCCGTGCGTGAAACATGTAACGTAACCGTAAAAWATAAATCTGTAAACGTACTATGTTACGACCATGAATGAACATTTACACAAATGTTTACGTCTCCCTTTACTCGGTTACAGATCTTTTTTATATGTACAAACTTTTGTCTGGAATGTGGCATCTGCAAAACCGAATGTAGCTAGTCAATCAAGCAACTCTGCCCAGACGTTAGAGTTGCTTTGCAGATTCCGGTTTCATTTCCAAAATAAAAGTCTAGATCTTGTTTTAGAACGGCATTCGATAACAAAGTTGTACCAGTAGATGACGTGGTATAGGCTTGGGCCTTCAGCAAATGACTTGTGTGAGAATTATATAATAAAGACACAGAAGAGCATTGTCTAGAAAAACCGCCTGAGCTGCAAAACAGAAAGTAAATATGATTTAGGCTAGGCCTATTCCACTATCTAAATATGCCATGATGTTGTGTGTTATTTAATGGCCATATAATTGCATAATTTATTTTTAAAGCCATGCGGGGCTAATGAATCATGTAAACTTATGAATCACACTATTTCTACTATTTGGGAGAACGGACATACATTAGGCATTTTGATTGTTGTATTTCCACTCTGTATGTAGGCTAGTTATAGTCATTTGCGTTACACAACCCCATCACGTAGAGGCTATACCCATATCAATAAATGAGACAAAACAAAATATTGATTAAGTTTTGGCTACAGTGGCGATTTTAGCATGTAAATCTTGGTGGGGCAAAAAAATACATAAATTGGGATGCGTGCCAGCAAAGCCACMACAKAACAACACAAAACATTACATTAATTGCACTAGAACGGTGCAAAACGGTGCCCACAAACTGTAAGGGCCACATAAAGCTGTCCCAACATCTTACCACTGCTACACCTGGCTATCAGCAGAGGCCTTGTCTGGCAGCGAAACAGTTCATTCAATCTCATTTACTGCCTTTAAAAAAAACATAGCTGATATGACTGACTTGCTTAAACAAATGTGGTTTCTAATGACAATTGAGATGTACAAACTATGGCATAAGGAACGACAAGCGGGATAAGAGGCAATCCGTAATTTCGATTAAGACATTAATGAGCGAGCTAGGATGGACGTAGTCAATATAAGTATTTGTTCAGCACTTTTGAAATGTACAGCGACAGAATTCAGAACATGGGCCGTTCTTACAGTGTTCTCCCTGTACACCAAGTCAGAACCATAGGATAAATAAAGGGGCATAAAATCAGACATTGAAAGCTCTTACAAAATTCGATGATTACATTTCTCTAAAACAGGTTATATGCTACATGTGCACCACCAAATCAGAACAGTAGGCAAAAGTAAGAGGGGTAAATAGACCAAAGTATTACAACATACACTTAAAATTACTTTCTTAGCTACAGTATACATATCTCCCTGGCATATTACATTATTTATGCAGCAGCATACAAGACAATTTGACTCAACTTCTTGCGCTGTGCTCACTTGAACAGGAAGGTGGCACAGCGGTCCTCCGTGGGCAAATTTTGTCATCAAAGTCTGGCATTCTCTGGATTTATGGTGCTTTCAAGACAACTGGGAACTCGGAAAAAACAAGGTCAAATCATGATGACATCACTGATTTTCAGGTCGTAGCGCTAGAAAGAGGCCTGAGTTCCCGATTTACAATTCCGAGTTGGATGACTGTTCAAAACGTATCTCCCAGTTGGAGCTCGTTTTTTCAGAAATTCCCAGTTGTTCTGAACTCACAGAAGTCAAGTTTTCGCAGTTGCAGCAGCCAAGGGGCTAGAATTTACGATGTCTCCCCTTATATTTGGCGGTGATATAGTGTCCCCATGAGTGACAGAACACTGAGCCAATCATGGCTCTGCTCCACCTGCCCTGAATGACGGGTCGCCACTGTATCTGCATAATATCTAACAAGCGGACAAGGGCAAGGAAAACATATGAAACGCTGATGCACAATCTGAATAGTGACAGCAAACTTGGCTGCCCGTGCAAGTTGAGGACAGTTTACATACACTTAGGTTGTGTCATTAAAACTAGTTTTCAACCACTCCACAATTTCTTGTTAACAAACTATAGTTTTGGCAAGTCGGTTATGACATCTACTTTGTGCATGACACAAGTAATTTTTCCAACAATTGTGTTAACAGACAGATTATTTCACTTATAACTCACTGTATCACAATTCCAGTGGGTCAGAAGTTTACATACACTAAGTTGACTGTGCCTTTAAACAGCTGAAAATTATGTACATAAGTATTTTTATATTTTTTTATACATTTGGAAAAAGGTCTGGTAAAGAAGTTTTAACCTGTAGTTGTTTGGTAGCGGGTGTGTCTGGTTTTGGGGAGGGAATATATGGCGAAGCGGAAGTTGCAGTTCGAGACTGATGCTCCTGGTTGAGTAAAATTGGTAAGAATGAATGGAAGGCCTCCCTAGTGGCGCGCAGTGGTCTAAGGCAGTGCCACTACAAATCCTGGTTCGAGTCCAGCCTCTGTCGCAGCCAGCCGCAACCGGGAGACCCATGGGGCGGCGCACATTTGGCAGCGTCGTCTGGGTTTGGCCGGTAGGGATGTTCTTGTCCCATCGCGCTCTAGGCGACTCCTGTGGCGGACCGGGCGCAATGCACGCGAACACGGTCGCCAGGTCTTACAGTGTCACATTGGTGCAACTTTGCTGCCTGGGTCGTGTTTCGGAGGACGCACGGTTCTCGACCTTCGCCTCTCCCGAGTCCGTACGCTTTTGCGTTCTTGGGTTTATAAACTGGGGGACAGGAAGTTCCGCGCATGCGCCAGAATTGTGCAGTCGAGGCGAGAACTTCTGTGTCCGTTTCCAATGTATTACGTTTTAATATCGAAAGAACATCCATAACATGATAGGTACAAATACGTATTATCACGTTTGTTAAAGTTTTTTTTGTTGCTATTTTTGGGTCAAACCGCGTGATCACTTTTTTTCAAGTCACATAGTTACTGACTTTGGGTCAGTCTGAGTGGATGTATATCATTTCGTCAAGGTAATTTCATAAAGGATCAATTTATTTGAGATGTCTGGGTTCGTTTTACATGTCGTTTTTGGTTTTGTGTTAAATTGGTGGCTCCTACTAGGTCAGCGTCAACGTACTTCAGTTCAAGCACTGAGGTGGAGCAGAGACAATTCACGGTTGAACTACTGTTTTGAAGCTAAATGTAATGATTATCAGTTTTCTACATGATGTACTAATATTCAGAGACATTCAGTTGTTTCTGTCTATCTGTAAATGTTTACTATGGTGTGAGACGGAAATATATTGGTTTTTGATTGAAAATAATACAGTGAAGACAAGGTTATTTCAGGAAAATAGTACATAGTGCTGCCTAAAACATACTGCAACCTTGTACTAAATGTTTTTTTAGTAATTTATATACATTTGTGAATTCAAGAAATCTATAGATTAAGTGCATTTAAGTTCTTATAGCCTAATTTAAAGTGTATACTTTGTCTAATGTGATTTAATTAATGTTTCATGATCTCATGAAATCAGTGCTTGACTTGGACAGGAGCTCACCGGAGCTGAGTACCAGCACCTCACATTTCTACTGTTTGAGCTCATGTTTCCTCTTATAGAATATAGCTCAACAGTATTGTGGAGCTCCTGCACCTAAATATAAACCATATTTTTAAAAGAATAAAGAAAGTGCCAGAACTGTCAAGAGTAACTATTGTGTCCGTTTCTCTTTTTACTACAGACCGACTCAGATTAAGCCTTGAGGCTGTAACATCAACCAGTGAGGACAGACCCAGCATACCTCTTATTGGGAATTTTCATAAATGTGTGCACATTATAATCTTAGAGTAGTCAGCAGAATAAGTGCACTCTATATTGTGTGTCTTAGGTCATTAGGCACCATTAAACATGCACCTGTCTTGAGAGTGGGTGTGTCTGTTTATTTTGTACAATGCTTATGGCTTCATGTTTACTGTTGCTATGGTTACACCACAAATGCAATCTATGCCTACATGCACCTGTCTTGGGAAGCGGGCGTGTCTTTTATTTTGTACTATTGCTATGGCCTAATATTTACTGTTACTATGGTACACCACGAATGGAATATATGCCTTAATGTGAAACCAAGCTAGAATTAGTGCAAGGCAAAAAGATAAGAGTGGCTAAATGCCAGAGGATGAAACATTAATATAAAGAGGAGTTACTATGTGTGTGGACGTAAAGAGGAAAACTGTATAAAAAATTTGTGGCCAAGGCTGGAAAGACATTGACTGAATATTTTCACGAACACTCTCTCCTTCCAAACCTACAGTCACTGGGTCCTGATTGTGACAGTGGAGCCCATTTTGCACTGCAGGATCCAGAGATGGCATCAGTGAAGATGGAAGACTGCAGCCAAACACTGGAGCTGAATGTCAACATTAAAGATGAAGAAGAGGGGGAGAAGATTGGGACATCTGTTTCTCATGGTAAGAGCAGGTTCTAAGTTTGTGTTTATCATTCCAACTGTGCATGAAAAGTTGCAGTAGAACTGTTTCATGATTAACTGTTTCAATGAGAAGGTAGATGTTATTTCATGCTACTGCCTATGGATGCATGATATATTGGTGAACATATCGGATGTTTAGTTTAACGCCGATGTGCAAAACCGATGTCAAAGCTGACGTGCAAACCCATATAACGTAGTACAGGACGTAATGAAGTAACGTGAAATTTTGCGCTACACGTACAACACAGCATTCCTAACCTAGCCCACCATGTCTGCTTGTGTGGATCGAGCAGTCATTTGAAAGAGTAAGAACATTTCGTGAAACAAAGGCGGAAATCCATTAAGCCAAGATAATGGAATTCATTGCCCTTGACAATCAACCGTTCTCTGTCGTGGGTGATGTTGGCTTTCGGCGACTGGTACACAACCAAGTGCGCTATTTGCCGATGTTTGCCCTGCCGGATGTATACAGTAATAGCGTCACTGCTATTAGCTTCACGACATACATACCATGGAACGCCGTTTGGCTCTTTGCCTGTCAAAAAAAGATACAGTTGCACTGTCAAAACTGTACAAAAAAAGTCTGCAAACACCGGCCACGAACTATTGTTTACAATACCGCGTTTGGTAATAAAGCATAATTTGTTCTAACGCAACTTTTGGGGTAGGTAGCTTTAGCTTGGTACCTTAGCTAGCACCAATACAACCAGCCAATTACCAGTAGAAACTGCAGTCATTTTCATTATTCTTAGCAATGATTTAGGAATCCTTGTTGAGTAAGTATTAGCTAGGTTGCCACTTGTTGTTCGCCTATTGAAAATGAACTTCAATTCATGAAATAAAAAAATAGCTAGCCAGCTACTTATTAACCTTTTGCCCAAAGCTTCCGTTAGAA
This sequence comes from Salvelinus sp. IW2-2015, assembly GCF_002910315.2. Classification (NCBI taxonomy): domain Eukaryota; kingdom Metazoa; phylum Chordata; class Actinopteri; order Salmoniformes; family Salmonidae; genus Salvelinus; species Salvelinus sp. IW2-2015. The sequence continues at coordinate 131,857 of NW_019943836.1, forward strand.
GTGATGCTCGACAGGACCAGGTTATGTGTTGTGAAGCTATCCACAAATAAGTATTAGACAAGTGGGAATTTGCCGTTTGTCTTCAAAATAAAAGTATGTAATTGACAGTGATGCAAATGAATACAAATAGCAGAATATATGCCATAATTTTATTTTGAAGGCTAACCCCAAAGTCCACTATTGTGGCTAATACTTATTGTGGCTAGCAACTGAAACAGATTTTGTCGGTTTGCTATGTTTTTGGGGAAGAACATTGTTTGTATCCATGAGTTAGCTAGCTTTTTTTAATGGCCAGCACTGTAGGTGCACGAGACAACTAGCATCATAGCATTGTGTTAGTGATGAATCGTTGACATATGAAATACAAGTGATAGTGTAATCAATGTGTAATAACTATGTAAAAAAATGTATGAATGCGTATAAATTAAAATATGACGGGCAGTCATATTCAGGTCCTGATTCGTCAACAAGCTTATTTGACACGTCAAAAGGTTGTTTTTTCGAACACGCAAAGACCCAAACGGCGTTCCATAGAAATCCTGGTTGAGAATGAAACGACTGAACAAAATGAACGAAACAGCACAGCAAGTAAGTGAAATAAATAGGTTTTGATTATTTGTACTGGTAATGGGGACACATGTAAATGTCAACAAAAATACTTTTTTGGTGTTGTGTGTCTGTAACCTTAGGTTAACTAGGCAAGTCGGTTAAGAACAAACAATAACGGCCTAACCCGGACTACGCTGGGCCAATTGTGCGCCGCCCTATGGACTCCCAAGCACGGCGTTGTGATACAGCCGAGAATCGAACCATGGTCTGTAGTGAAGCCTCTAGCACTGAGATTTGCAGTGCGCTGCGCCACTCGGGAGCCCCTTGAAGTGTTGAAGGTCCCAAGAACACAGTGGCCTCCATCATTCATTCTTTAACCAAAATATTTATTAGTTCTAGTAAGACAATCAACAATTACAATTACAGAAATACAATAAAAATTATTCCCCCCCAACAAACGATAGACGAAAACATATAACAACCAGACAAATAAATAAAAAGACAATGTGCAGTTGCTTCGACTATAGCCAATATTCACATACATTATTTGAATATACAGATTTACAGTTCCAATGCTTCTATTCTACAATATCACCGGTCTCGCCGAATATTATGAAACTCTTGGGCTTTCCTTTTTCACAATATAAGTATTATTTGTCAAGAGCCAGGCTTGACGTTAATTATTTTAAACCAATGACCAAGTGAGAGGGAACTTGCATACTTCCAGCGAAGAAACATTGAACATCTTGCTTGTAATAGGACGAGGTCAAACATTTTCTGTTCTCTTTTCTCTCCTATGTAAAGAGATTCTCTGGGTAAAGATTTAGGAGGCATAGTTTAGGGATTAGTGGTATTGGGGTAGAGGTCATCTCAGCACATTCCWCCAGGCAATGATACAAGGTGCCTAAATGTGTGTTACATTTAACACACAGGTCTGGGGTATTGGGGTCAWATTTGTGGGGTGATATATGGGTGATATATATATCATATATCACAAGGGTGATATATGTTCTCATTGCGGGTGTTTATTGTCTGTATCTGAGCTCTAGGGAGCCCATCTTGGGAGCCCATCTGGACCTTCATATTGAAATATCAGATATTTCAACATCATCCAATTCCTTTTACAGATCAAATTTAGTGTGTTCTGAAATAGAGGCAACATCAAGACCTGATTAGTTCTCAGGAGATTCAGAGTTGTAAAGTGTGTTGTAGTAGGAAACAAATGTTTGGTTTATTTCTATAGGAAATAACTATCCATTGATAATTGTCCTTTTTTTTACCCCCTTTTTCATGGTATCCAATTGTTACTGTCTTGTCTCATTGCTACAACTTCCGCACAGACTCGGGAGAGGCGATCCACAACACAACCCAACCGGGTTAGGGAGGGTTTGGCCGGTTTGTCTCATCGCGCACTAGTGCACGCTAACCAGGTCGCTAGGTGTATGGTGTTTCCGCCAACACATTGGTGCGGCTGGCTTCCTGGTTGGATGCACGCTGTGTTAAGAAGCAGAGATTCTGCCAGAATCGGAAGCCAGCCGCACCAATGTGTTGGCGGAAACACCATACACCTAGCGACCTGGTTAGCGTGCACTGCGCCTGGCCTGCCACAGGAGTTGCTAGTGCGCGATGAAACAAACCGGCCTCCCTAACCCGGACGACGCTGGGCCAATTGTGCTCCGCCCCATGGACCTCCCGGTCGCGGCCGGCTGCGACAGAGCCTGGGCTCGAACCCAGAGTCTCTGGTGGCACAGCCTTAGACCACTGCGCCACCCGGGAGGCCCTGATAATTGTACTTTTTAATTATGAATTGCATTAATGGCTCGGTCTGAATTTAACCTCTTAATGGGGCGGCAGGTACCCTAGTGGTTAGAGCGTTGGGCCAGTAACCGAAAGATTGCTAGATCAAATCCCCGAGCTGACGAGGTAAAAATCTGTCGTTCTGCCCTTGAACAAGGCAGTTAACCCACTGTTCCTAGGCAGTCATTGTAAATAAGACTGACTTGCCTAGTAGGTCAATAATTTTTTCTACATATAAAATAAAAAATGCGCCAGACGAGCAATTTACCAGGTTTTCACCTTGATCATAGGACTGTTTCAGCCTAGTTAAGCTGTTTTCAGCCTTTGAGGTGAACATCTTCCTATACTGAGCTTTAAGAGTGAATCATTCCTTGTTTACTTCTAGAGTTATTCTCAAAAAGATTTCCTCTCCAATTCTCTGATTTCGCTGTCCACATTTTCTGATTTAAATTTAATTGAGTTGATTTTAAACTGTTAAAATGTATAATTTGCCCCATAATATTTGCTTTGAAAGCCTCCCATCTGGTACTTGCTGACATTTGGTCAGTGTTCAATGTAAAATAAACATCTATATGCACTCCAACGTAATGTAAGAAGTCTGTCCTAACCATCTGGGATGCAAACACCATCTAGAGGATCCTTCCATTAGTTCTCCTATATACTGCTTAGACAAGTTATATTTGCATGATTTAGCTTATTCATTATTCATAATTAATTCATCATTAACGTTTGGTTCCTGCATGTGACCGACCAATAGCTCACGAGGCTTCTTCTCTCCAAGCTGAGACCTTGAAACTGAGATATCCATTTTGGTTCCCAGAACAATGTTCTGGGCGTACTACCAAATGGTCTAAGGAGGAGGTCACAGTCACCTGCGTGAACCAAGAACATTTCCCCAATTTTTTAGAGGGCTAATAGTTAGCAGGGCAATTTTGTATTAATTACTGTATCAATGAGTTGAATGTATGTAGGCTGTGAAATCCCTCACACCAGTACAGTAGTGTATGCAGCTAAAAGTTTGATGCGATCCGCCAACCAAATCCCAAAGAAGAAGAAGGACGCACGTGCATGTCGCTTGACCCGTATGTAGAATGTGAAAAAGGAGCGTTGTTAATCTCTATTATTGATGTTTGATTTAAGAGTTTCTACCACCCTATGTAAAGCTGGGATATATTAGATACCCATAAAAGAGTTTGTGTAAAATCCCGATGCAGTGCAAGAAATGTAAAAAGTTTGGCACCATGTCAAGTGTTTGCAGACGGAATGTGTGCAACTGTTGTGGGGGTCATATTCCTGAATTCCCAGATGTCAAGAAAGAGAGGGTGAAAGGGTGGGTGAAAGAGGTTGAGGTGTCAAGGATCAGGACTGTACAGCAAATCTCCTATATGGAGGTAGTAAGAGAGTTATAGGGGCATGAGGCCACAGTTCTGAAGAAGATATGGTGGTGGATGTGTAACCGATGTGAAATGGCTAGCTAGTTAGCGGTGGTGCGCGCTAATAGCGTTTCAATCGGTGACGTCACTCGCTTTGAGACTTGAAGTAGATAGTGTTCCCCTTGCTCTGCAAGGGGTTTTGTAGAGCGATGGGTAACGATGCTTTGTGGGTGACTGTTGTTGATGTGTGCAGAGGGTCCCTGGTTCACGCCCGGGTTGGYGCGAGGGGACGGACTAAAGTTATACTGTTACAGATGCACCATAACCAGTTGCAAATGTTGTACGTCAATCAAGTTATCTGGATACACTTATTGTGAAAAGGTGGATTTTGTAGCATTTATAGCCACAGCTATGAATTGTACTGCACAAGAAGTTCAAGAAACTGGACATTTTGGGCCTCCAAGACTGCAAGGACTACTGTCGCCAGAAAATGTTCCGTTCTTACAGGATCCTTCTCAGCCTGTGTAGGGAACTGATTAGAACAGAAAAGCAGGCTGATTTAGTTTAATRTAAATTTCGTTATTGATAGTTTGTATGATTTTGAAAATACTGTGTACACTGAACAAACATACAGTGCATTGCAAAAGTATTCACCCCCTTGGCGTTTTTCCTATTTTGTTGCATTACAACTTGTCATTTAAATGGGTTTGTATTTGGATTTCAGGTATTGGACATACACAAAATAGTCCAAATTGGTGAAGTGAAATGTAAAAAACAACTTGTTTCAAAAAATCAAAAATCAAAAACGGAAAAGTGTATTCACCCCTTTTGCAATGAAGCCCCGAAATAAGATCTGGTGCAACCAATTTCCTTCAGAAGTCACATAATTAGTTAGATTGCACACAGGTGGACTTTATTTAAGTGTCACATGATCTCAGTATATCTACACCTGTTCTGAAAGGCCCCAGAGTCTGCAACACCGCTAAGCAAGTGGCACTATGAAGACCAAGGAGCTCTCCAAACAGGTCAGGGACAAAGTTGTGGAGAAGTACAGATCAGGGTTGGGTTAAAAAAAAATATCCCGAAACTTTGAACATTCCACGGAGCACCATTAAATCCATTATAAAAGAATAGAAAGAATATGGCACCACAACAAACCTGCCAAGAGAGGYCATTAATCAAAATTCACAGACCAGGCAAAGAGGGTATTAATCAGAGAGGCAACAAAGAGACCAAAGATAACCCTGAAGGAGCTCCAAAGCTCCACAGCAGAGATTGGAGTATCTGTCCATAGGACCACTATATACCGTGCACTCCAAAGAGCTGGGCTTTACGGAAGCAAAACATGTTTGGTGTTCGCCAAAAGGCATGTGGGAGACTCCCCAAACATATGAAAGAAGGTACTCTGGTCAGAATGAGACTAAACATTGAGCTTTTTGGCCATCAAGGAAAGCGCTATGTCTGGCACAAACCCAACACCTCTCATCCCTGAGAACACCAACCCACAGTGAAGCATGGTGGTGGCAGTATCAGCTTTGGGGATGTTTTTCATCGCGCAGGGACTGGGAAACTGGCCAGAATTGAAGGAATGATGGATGGTGCTAAATACAGGGAAATACTGAGGGAAACCTGTTTCAATCTTCAGAGATTTGAGACTGGGACAGAGGTTCACCTTCCAGAAGGACAATGACCCTAAGTATACTGCTAAAGCAACACTCAAGTGGTTTAAGGGGAAACATTTAAATGTCTTGGAATGGCCTAGTCAAAGCCCAGACCTCAATCAATTGAGAATCTGTGGTATGACTTAAAGATTGCTGGACACCAGCAGAACCCATCCAACTTGAAGGAGCTGGAGCAGTTTTGCCTTGAAGAATGAGCAAAAATCCCAGTGGCTAGATGTGCCAAGCTTATAGAGACATACCCCAAGAGACTTGCAGCTGTAATTACTGCAAAAGGTGGCTCTACAAAGTATTGACTTTGGGGGGGTGAATAGTTATGCAGGCTCAAGTTTTCAGTATTCTTATTTCTTTGTTTCACAATAAAAAATATTTTGCATCTTCAAAGTGGTAGGCATGTTGTGTAAATCAAATGATACAAACCACCAAAAAATCTATTTTAATCCAGGTTGTAAGGCAACAAAATAGGAAAAATGCCAAGGGGTGAACACTTTCGCAAGCCACTGTAAACGCAACATGTAAGGTGTTGGACCCATGTTTCATGAGGTGAAATAAAGATCCCAGAAAATGTTCCCAACACAAACTTATTTCTCACAAATGTTGTGCACAAATGTGTTTACATCCCTGTTAGTGAGCATTTCTCCTTACTAAGATAATCCATCCACCTGACAGGTGAGCTATTCAAGAAGCTGATTAAATTGCATGATCATCATAAACAGGTGCACCTTGTGCTGGGACAAGAGTAGCTGAGTAGGTACCTTGCCAGCAGCTAATGGGGATTCCTGATGTCAACGTTGTGAACAGAGTGCCCCATGGTGGCAGTGGGTTATGGTATGGGCAGGCATAAGCTACAGACAACTGCATTTTATCGATGGCAATTGAATGCACAGAGATATGATATGACACGATCCTGAGGCCCATGTTTGCCATTCATCCGCCGCCATCACCTCATGTTTCAGCATGACAATGCACAGCCCGATGTCGCAAGAAAGACTCTGTACACAATTGAAAATGCTAAAAATGTCCAATTCCATGGCCTGCATACTCACCAGACACGTCACCCTTTGAGCATGTTCGGGATGGTCCGGATCGAGGTGTAGACAGCTTTCAGTTCCCTCCTATATCCAGGAAGCCTTTGAAGAGTGGGATAACATTCCAGATGCCACAATCAACAGCCGATGAACTCTATGCAAAGGAGATGGTCCCGGAGGAGCAGCAGCAGCTACCCACTTCTCCGGTGCTTCATTTGTAAATTGGGAGGTGCTGGTACAAAAGGAGTGCAAGAGTGGGGTAACCTGGGGGTCTCTGACGTACCAGAACGCATAAAAAATAGAACTCACCTTTATAATAAAGATTGCATTTATTATCATGGCTTTTGTGTACTGGCATATTATTTTTTTTAAATATTATTTATTTAATCTTTATTTTAACTAGGTAAGTCAGATAAGAGCAAATTCTATTTACAATTTACGGTCCATACACAACTTGCCAAAAACCGGTTTATAAGACTAACACATTTTGATGACTTTGGGACGACCAATAAATCTTCCCTCCCATCCAAAGTGTAAAAACCTCCCTAAAATAGGACTGA
>NW_019943837.1:0-4980 GCF_002910315.2 Salvelinus sp. IW2-2015
TGTGAAGGGCCGTGTAAAACTAGGGAAGTGTGATTCCCTGTTGGAGTTGGCTCAGACTAATAGACACAGTATCCCTTCAGAATATGCTGCCACTGCTAATCATGTTTTCAATCACGTTCATAACCCTGCCTTACCAATGCACTATCAAATCTCAATCACGTTCAAAATCCTGCCTTACCAATGCACTATCAAATCTCAATCACGTTCAAAACCCTGCCTTACCAATGCACTATCAAATCTCTAATTTAAACAAATATGACTTATTAACACATCGTTCCTTTCTAGAGATCAAGTCCAAAGAGCACTGGTCCACTCTGAGAAGGACCTTCAGGGTGGAGAACACTGGTCTGCTCCCCTTGTACATCCGCGCTGCAGAGATCAACGGCCAGCCCTGCCAAGGATACGGATTCAAAGTTCTCAACTGTCAGCACTTTGCACTTAAACCAAACGCTTCTGAAGACCTAGTGATACTGTAAGTTCAGACAAGTGTTTTGTAAAATCACAGCAGCTGTTTAGTCGTTTTGCTTACTCACATATCATTCGAGTCCTCTTTCACCATTCACTTACTGATGAGACACGTTAGTGTCCATCAGAGGCCAAGTGGCGACAGGATCCGTCATTCTATTGTGCAGAAATGGATTCCTGTAAATAGATGTCTGTAATAGCTTCTAACGCAAATTAATCACATTATTTTGATGGTGAAATATAGCTGAGGAGAGAAGCTCTAGTCTACCGGAACTGAGGGGGGCTCTAGTCTACCGGAACTGAGGGGGGCTCTAGTCTACCGGAACTGAGGGGGGCTCTAGTCTACCGGAACTGAGGGGGGCTCTAGTCTACACAGGAAAAGGGTTAGGTTAGGGTTAACCTTGCACAGAAAAAGAGAAGACATGAGAAGCCTGTGTACTGTGTGTTTAGATACTGTGGCGGTTTTTAACACATGTAACCTGTATGTATGTCTGTAGCAGGTAGCCCCTATTCACTGGCTGACTGCATCTCCTTCCTGTTTGCATCTCCTTCCTGTTTGCATCTCCTTCCTGTCTGCATCTCCTTCCTGTCTGTCTTTCCTTCCTGTCTGCCTCTCCTTCCTGTCTGTCTCTCCTTCCTGTCTGTCTCTCCTTCCTGTCTGCCTCTCCTTCCTGTCTGTCTCTCCTTCCTGTCTGCCTCTCTTTCCTGTCTGCCTCTCTTTCCTGTCTGTCTCTCCTTCCTGTCTGCCTCTCCTTCCTGTCTGTCTTATTTCTGTCTGTCTCTCTTTCCTGTCCTGTCTCTTCCTTCCTGTCTGTCTCTCTTCCTGTCTGTCTCCTTCTGTCTTTTTTCCTTTTTTTCTGTCTCTCTCTTCCTGTCTGCTCTCCTTCCTGTCTGCATCTCCTTCCTGTCTGCTCTCCTTCCTGTCTGTCTCTCCTTCCTGTCTGTCTCTCCCTTCCTGTCTTCTCTCCCTTCCTGTCCTGTCTCTCTTCCTTCTGCTCCTTCCTGTCTGCCTCTCCTTCCTGTCTGCCTCTCCTTCCTGTCTGCCTCTCCTTCCTTTGTCTGCCTCTCCTTCCTGTCTGCCTCTCCTTCCTGTTGCCTCTATCCAGGTTTACACCACGGACTTTCGCCTCCAGTATCCGGGAGCTGAACTAGTGACGGAAGGAGGGTCAGAGTTTGTGTTTGTCCTGAACGCCTCTCACCTTTTCACATGCTGGCCTCCTGCACAGAGACCCTCCCCAGACCCTCCTGGGAGCTGGAGCTGTATTGTCATCGTCTCCCTCGTCATGAGGTATACTATGTAACGACTCGCTAGGCGTGGCTGGCAGGATGGCAATGATGACAAACACAAACAAAGGGTCAACACAGTGTTATTAATTCCATGTGTAACTCTGTTGTTTTGTCGAACTGCTTTGCTTTATCTTGGCCAGGTCGCAGTTGTAAATGAGAACTTGTTCTCACCTGGCCCACCTGGTTAAATAAATGGTAATATAAAATAACACAGAGGCTTAAACCAGGCTAGGCTGGAACGTAAGGTTCAACACAGAAACTTCTTACGGCTGAGATCCCGTTAATGTTGACAACAGCCAGTGAAACTGCAGGGCGCCAAATTCAAAAACAACAGAAATCTCATAATTAAAATTCCTCAGACAAACAAGTATTTTACACCATTTTAAAGATAAACTTGTGTTAATCCACCACAGTGTCTGATTTCAAAAAGGCTTTAACGAAAGCAAACACAAACGATTATGTAGGTCAGAGCCAAGTCACAGAGAAAAACACAGCCATTTTCCAGCCAAAGAGAGGAGTCACAAAAAGCAGAAATAGAGATAAAATGAAATCACTAACCTGATGATCTTCATCAGATGACACTCATAGGACTTCATGTTACACAATACATGTATGTTTTGTTCGATAAAGTTCATATTTATATCCAAAAATCTCAGTTTACATTGGCACGTTATGTTCAGTAATGTTTTGCCTCCAAACATCGTTCCCCGGCCACATCGTTCCCCGGCCACATCGTTCCCCGGCCACATCGTTACCCGGCCACAACATTCCTCGGCCACACCACCTGGTTGTGGAGCGTGGTTGATGGAATGTATTAAGAAATATCTTATTTACAGACCCTTTGCTCTGTGACACTAAATTTATCTCAGGTGCATCCTGTTCCCATTAATCATCCTTGAGATGTTTCTACAACTTGATTGGAGTCCACCTGTGGTAAATTCAATTGATTGGACATGATTTGGAAAGGCACACACCTGTCTATRTAAGGTCCCACAGTTGACAGTACATGTCAGAGCAAAAACCAAGCCATGAGGTCAAATAATCTGACAGAGCTCCAGAGTTCCTCTGTRGRSATGGGAGAACTTTCCAGAAGGACAACCATCTCTGCAGCACTCCACCAATCAGGCCTTTATKGTAGAGTGGCCAGATGGAAGCCACTCAGTAAAAGGCACATGACAGCCCGCTTGGGAGTTTCGAGTCCGGACCTGAACTCGATCAAACATCWCTGGAGAGACCTAAAAATATCTGTGCAGCGACGCTCCMCATCCAACCTGACAGAGCTTGAGAGGATCTGCAGAGAAGAATGGGAGAAACTCCMCAAAATACAGGTGTGCCAAGCTTGTCGCGTCATACCCAAGAAGACTCGAGGCTGTAATCACTGCCAAAGGTGCTTCAACAAAGCACTGTTAGATTCTAAATAGATAAACTAGTAAAGTAAAGCTCAAACCAAGGTTATTCACCCACTGGGTCACACAGCTGCATAAGACAAAGACATGTTTCCTCCAGGACCAGTATTTATACCCCCTTTAGGCGGAGTCTCCTCCCTTTCTCTAAACACTACATCTTTGTTGTTAGGGCAGGAAGTTAAGTAATGTGGGTAATAAACTGTTCCTTCTCCCTTCATGTGACCTGATCTGACCTCGGCCACCATTCCTCACTAATCAAATCAAATCAAGTTTATTTTATATAGCCCTTCGTACATCAGCTGATATCTCAAAGTGCTGTACAGAAACCCAGCCTAAAACCCCAAACAGCAAGCAATGCAGGTGTAGAAGCACGGTGGCTAGGAAAAACTCCCTATCTATACCATGATGGATGGGGCAGACCAGAGTGATATACACAGTGTCTTGGTCTATACCCATGATGGATGGTGCTGACCAGAGTAATATACACCGTGTCTTGTTCTATACCATGATGGACGGCGACCAGAGTATATACACAGTGTTTGGTTCTACCCATGATGATCGGGCTGACCAGAGTAATAATACACAGTGTCTTGGTTCTATACCCATGATGGATGGTGCTGACCAGGAGTAAATATACAACCAGTGTCTGGTTCTATACCCATGATGGATGGGCCTGACCAGATAATATACAAGTGTCTTGTTCTATACCCATGATGGATGGGGCTGACCAGAGAGAATATACACAGTGTCTTGTTCTATACCCATGATGGATGTGCTGACCAGATTAATATACACAGTGTCTTGGTTCTATAACCCATGATGGATGGGCTGACCAGAGTAATATACACAGTGCTTGTTCTATACCCATGATGGATGGGGCTGACCAGAGTAATATACACAGTGTCGTGGTTCTATACAACCATGATGGATGGGGCTGACCAGAGTAATATACACAGTGTCTTGGTTCTATACCCATGATGGATGGGCTGACCAGAGTAATATACACAGTGTCTGGTTCTATACCATGATGGATGTGGCTGACCAGAGTAATATACACAGTGTCTTGGTTCTATACCCATGATGGATGGGCTGACCAGAGAATATACACAGTGTCTTGGTTCTATACCCATGATGGATCGGCTGGACCAGAGTAATATACACAGTGTCTTGTTCTATACCCATGATGGATCGGCTGACCAGAGTAATATACACCCAGTGTCTTGGTTCTATACCATGATGATCGGGCTGACCAGAGTAATATACACAGTGTCGTTGGTTCTACACCCATATGGATCGGGCTGACCAGAGTAATATACACATTTCTTGGTTCTATACCCATGATGATCGGGCTGACCAGATTAATATACACAGTGTCTTGGTTCTATACCATGATGGATGGGTGCTGACCAGAGTAATATACAAGTTGTCTGGTTCTATACCCATGATGGATCGGGCTGACCAGAGTAATATACACATGTCTTGTTCTATACCCATGATGGATTGTGGCTGACCAGAGTAATATACACAGTGTCTTGGTTCTATACCCATGATGGATGGGCTGACCAGAGTAATATACACCAGTGTCTTGGTTCTATACCCATGATGGATCGGGCTGACAGAGTAATATACACAGTGTCTTGGTCTACCCATGATGGATGTGCTGACCAGATAAATATACACAGTGTCTTGGTTCTATACCATGATGGATGGTGCTGACCAGAGTAATATACACAGTTCTTGGTTCTATACCCATGATGGATTGGTGCTGACCGGAGTAAATACACATGATTCTTGGTTCTATACCCATGATGGATCGGGCTGA
>NW_019943837.1:5550-11163 GCF_002910315.2 Salvelinus sp. IW2-2015
GAAAGGCCAAAACCTAGGAAAGAAACCTAGAGAGGAACCAGGCTATGAGGGGTGGCCAGTCCTCTTCTGGCTGTGCCGGTGGAGATTATAACAGAACATGGCCAAGATGTTCAAATGTTCAAAGATGACCAGCATGGTCAAATAATAATCAGGAATAAATGTCAGTTGGCTTTTCCCTGTTAACATGGCTCTTCTCTCTGTAGCTCCCTGTTAACCTGGTCTTCTGTCCTCTGTAGCTCCCTGTAACCTGGCTCTTCTCCTCCGTAGCTCCCTGTTAACCTGCTCTTCTCCTGCTGTAGCTCCCTGTTAACTGGCTCTTTCTCTCGTAGCTCCCTGTTAACCTGGCTCTTCTCTCTGTAGCTCCTGTTACTCTTCTCTCGTAGCTCCCTGTAACCGGCTCTTCTCCTCCGTAGCTCCATGTTAACCTGGCTCTTCTCCTCCGTAGCTCCCTGTTAACCTGGCTCATCTCCTCGTAGCTCCATGTTAACCTGGCTCTTCTCCTCCGTAGCTCCATGTTAACCTGGCTCTTCTCCTCCGTAGCTCCCTGTTAACCTGGCTCATCTCCTCCGTAGCTCCCTGTTAACCTGGCTCATCTCCTCCGTAGCTCATGTTAACCTGGCTCTTCTCCTCCGTAGCTCCCTGTTAACCTGGCTCTTCTCCTCCGTAGCTCCCTGTTAACCTGGCTCTTCTCCTCCGTAGCTCCCTGTTAACCTGGCTCTTCTCCTCCGTAGCTCCATGTTAACCTGGCTCTTCTCCTCCGTAGCTCCATGTTAACCTGGCTCTTCTCCTCCGTAGCTCCCTGTTAACCTGCTCTTCTCCTCCGTAGCTCCCTGTTAACCTGCTCTTCTCCTCCGTAGCTCCATGTTCCTGCTGTGATTGCTATAGCCTACCTGGAAGCCCAGGGGATCTGGGAGCCCTTTAAGAGACGTCTGTCTCTGGACTCTCCCCCGGAGACGGGCAGACCCTTCGAATCTCAGGGAAATAGTACGCATTTTCAAGGTGATGCTAAGTAAGTCCGACTTCCTCTTTTGTTATCGATAGATTTGTTTGTCATTAAAGTGTCTTGCAATCACAGATAGCCCACCCGTATGGACGTATATAATGGTCCTCTTGTGGAGAGAAATTGTCATATCTTCTTAAACATGTAACGTCCCACTATTCTTTGTCCTTTAGCTTGAATGATTTCAGCGACGCCCACCAGAACTCGACCAGGGGATGTATGGTTCTGTAGCGAGGTGTCCCGGGTCGGTGCCGGAACAGCAGGGCCTCCATGGACCTGATGGACAGAGAGCCAGATGGGCTTCGGCGGATCAACTATGCAAGCCGCCTCCACCACTCTTTTCCACCCAGCTAGTCAATGGCGCCCCGGTTTCCTGTCGCTGACCAATCGGAAGGCGCGGAGCTCCAAGAGGCAGCAGGGTGGAGGACTCCTGGACCTCCAGAACGGGGCCCTGGTCAGGGTCGTCCTCTGCCCCACAGAAGGTGCTGTTCTGGGGGAGAGGACCCAGACTACGCCAGCCTCTTGGGGGCCATGGATAAAGACCTGGACAGACCTGAATCACCACCTCTACAGGACACAAACGGTACCATTACCCTACACAGAACAATGGTAGCATTACCCTACACAGAACAATGGTAGCATTACCCTTACCACAGAACACAGTAGCATTACCCTACACAGAACAAGGTAGCATTACCCTACACAGAACAGCGGTAGACAGTACCCTACACAGAACAAGTACTTACCCTACAACAACAGCGGTAGCATTAGCCCTACACAGAAACAATGTAGCATTACCCTACACAGAACAGCGTAGCATTACCCTACACAGAAACAAATGGTAGCATTTACCCCTACCCACAGAACACCCGTATGCCCATGAACCCACCAAGAAGCCCAAGACCGTTTCGGTAGGCCATTACGTTCTTCTACTAAATCACGTAACATCTGGTAGCATTAGCCCTAATCGACAGAAACAAGTCCACCCTGTTTAGTGTTTCAGTTTGGATTACATTTATAACATGAAACACTTCCCACGCTGCGTTTTGGTCAACCTTCTCCCAGGACGCATTGTTACCAACTTAAAACCTGTTTCACTTTGTCAATTGTGCGGGTAGCAAGTGTAACGGGCTGACCAGAGTAATATACAGTGTCTTGGTTCTACACCTGGTGTCTTAAAGTATTCACACCCCTTGACTTTTTCCACATTTTGTTGTTACAGTCTGAATTTTAAATGTAGATTTTTTGTTGTTGTTGTCACTGGCCTACACACAATACCAAAGTGGAGTGATGTTTATCAAACATTTTTCCAAATGAATTAAAAATGAAAATCTGAAATGTCTTGATTCAATAAGTATTCAACCCCAAATAAGTTCAGCAGTAAAAATGTGTTTAACAAGTCACATAGACTCACTCTGTGTGCAATAATAGTGTTTTACTGTAGGGGTCCCTCAGTCGAGCAGTGCCTTTTAAACACAGATTCAACCACAAAGACCAGGGAGGTTTTCAAATGACTCACAACGAAGGGCACCGATTGGTAGATCGGAAAGCAAAATCCTCGAGGAAAACCTGATTCAGTCTGTTTTCCACCAGACACTGGGAGATGAATTCACCTTTCAGCAGGACAATAACCTACAACACAAGGCCAAATCTACACTGGAGTTGCTTACCAAGACGACATTGAATGTTCCTGAGTGGCCAAGTTACAGTTTTGACTTAAATCTACTTGATAATCTATGGCAAGACCTGGAAATGGTTGTCTAGCAATGATCAACAATTAATTTGACAGAATAATGGGCAAATGTTGCACAATCCAGGTGTGGAAAGCTCTTAGAGACTTACCTAGAAAGTAATTACTGCCAAAATATTGACTTGGGTGTGACTACTGTATCCTGAACAGAATAATAAACGCAACATGCAACAATTTCAAATATTTTACTCACTCAATTTAAATAATTTCATTAGGCCCTCATCTATGGATTTCACATGACTGGGCAAGCCTGGGAGGGCATAGCCACTGAGCCAGACCCAGCCAATCAGAATTAGTTTCTCCTCACAAAGGGCTTTATTAGAGATAAATACTCCTCAGCATTTTAAAGTGGCCTTTTATTGTCCCCAGTACAAGGTACAAGCTATGTAATGATCATGCTGTTTGATCAGCTTCTTTATATGCCACACCTGTCAGGTGGATATTATCTTGGCAAAGGAGAAATGCTCACTAACAGGGATGTAACCAAATTTGTGCACAACATTTGAGAGAAATAAGCTTTTTTGTGTGTATGGAAAATATCTTATTTTTTAAATACACTGCTCAAAAAAATAAAGGGAACACTTAAACAACACAATGTAACTCCAAGTCAATCACACTTCTATGAAATCAAACTGTCCACTTAGGAAGCAACACTGATTGACAATAACTCCCCTACGGGTAGAGAGCAGAACCATGCCCGTCAGGTCCTACTTAGAGAGCAGCACCATGGTAGGTTAACGCTAGAGAGCAGCAGCCTGGTAGGATACGTAGAGAGCAGCATCCATGGTAGGTACGTAGAGAGCCATGTCACGCATGGTAGGTACGTAGAGCGCAGCACCATGGTAGGTACGTAGAGAGTCAGCACCATGGTAGGTAGCTAGAGAGCAGCACCATGGTAGGTACGTAGAGAGCCGTCACCATGGTAGGCCTTACGTAGAGAGCAGTACCATGGTAGGTACGTTAGAAGACAGCACCAGTGCTGAGGTACGTAGAGAGCATCCACCAATTGTCAAGGATACGAGGTGATTTTGAGGAAAGAGAGTCACCGTCAACGATGGTAGGTCACGCTTGTTAGGAAGGAAGTCAGATACACCTGCCTAGCGTTAGACGTAACAGTTAGCGAGCAGCATTGTGCATCGGATATGTTCTGGCGTAGAGGTCATTTTTGACAATGGGCTTTCACGTAGTGAGCGAGGTCAGCACCCATAGGGTCATGGCCTACGGAAGAGGAAGCCAACAGCACAGCGCGGAGGTAAGCGGTCCTGCTATGGTAGGTTACGTTGGAGAGAGCAGCTATATACCATTTGGGTAGGCCTTTCTACGTTAGAGCACGCACTCTCACCTACGGTCAGGTTCTTACCGTTAGCACGCTAGCATATGAAGCAACTGCCTAGTTTGCCATCCAATCCGCCTCCGTCCACCTGAATTGGGGTACGGAGCTGTCTAACGTAGTCGAGTTAGCAGCACTGCAGGACAGAGCGACTACCATCTAGCAGTCACAACGTAACAGTCACCGAAACTACCTCGCTAGGAACCAACACTCAACCCTCCTAGACTCAAGTCACAACTCTATGCAACAGTCACAGCAGGACAACACATCTAGTCACAACTACTGCAGGACAACACATCTACAGTCACAACTACTGCAGGCAAACACATCTACAGTCAACAACTATCAGCAGGACAACACAAATACAGTCACAACTACTGCACGTTACAACACATCTAACAGTCATCAACTACTGTCACAACTGTACAATCTAGCAGTCACAACTACGCAGGATCAAACATCTACAGTCACAACTACTAGAAGGACAACACATCTACAGTCACAACTAGCTAGCACGGACAACTACAGTACTAAATCAGGCAAACTCAGCAACACAATATAACAGTCCCCAAAGGGCTTGTGCATCTACCCACAGCCCCGAGAGTGGAGTACAGTGGGTAGAGCCATCAAGAAAGATCATTCATCCGATCTGGAGCAACTTATTCCACATTTTGTTTTTGTTACCGCCTGAATTCAAAATGGATTCCATTATTTTTTCACAAATACTATACCCCACAATGACAGAAATCTAATTTATACCGCATCAAAAAATATAACGCAACATGTTGTGTTGGTTCCATGTTTCATGAGCTGAATTTTTTTTTTAAAATATACACTGCTCAAAAAAATAAAGGAACATTAAACCACAACATGTAACTCACGTCAATCACACTTCTGTGAAATCAAATCATGTCACTGTCCACTTAGGAGCAACACTGATTGACAATAAATTTCACATGCTGTTGTGCAAATGGAATAGACAAAAGGTGGAAAATTATAGGCAATTAGCAAGACACCCCCAAAAAGGAGTGATTCTGCAGGTGGTGAGCACAGACCACTTTCTCAGTTCCTATGCTTCCTGGCTGATGTTTTGGTCACTTTTGAATGCTGGCGGTGCTCTCACTCTAGTGGTAGCATGAGACGGAGTCTACAACCCACACAAGTGGCTCAGGTAGTGCAGTTCATCAGGATGGCACATCAATGCGAGCTGTGCAAAAAAGGTTTGCTGTGTCTGTCAGCGTAGTGTCCAGAGCATGGAGGCGCTACCAGGAGACAGGCCAGTACATCAGGAAGCGTGGAGGAGGCCGTAGGGAGGGCAACAACCCAGCAGCAGGACCGCTACCTCCGCCTTTGTGCAGGAGGTGCACTGCCAGAGCCCTGCAAAATGACCTCCAGCAGGCCACAAATGTGCATGTGTCAGCATATGGTCTCACAAGGGGTCTGAGGATCTCAGAATCACTCCTTTTTGGGGGTTTGCTATTGCCTAGAATTTCCACCTTTTGTCTATTCCATTTGCACAACAGCATGTGAATT
>NW_019943837.1:11188-20326 GCF_002910315.2 Salvelinus sp. IW2-2015
GGACAACACATCTACAGTCACAACTACTGCAGGACAACACATCTACAGTCACAACTACTGCAGGACAACACATCTAGTCACAACTACTGCAGGACAACAACATCTACAGTCACAACTACTGCAGGACAACACATCTACAGTCACAACTACATGCAGTAGTTGTGACTGTAGTTGTGACTGTAGTTGTGTTGTCCTGCAGTGCTGGAAGGAAAGCAGCTGAGAGGTCCAACTAATGCTCAGAGGAAGAGAGCGGAGAAGGAGAGGAGAGCGAAGGGAAAACCACCTCAGAGAGACCAGCTGAAGGACGTTTTGGCAGACAACGATGACAGCTCCTCGACCACCACAGAGACCTCCAACCCTGATGTAGAGGCCAGCAACAAAGAGGTAGACCGAGAGAGAGAGTGACGTGCACACACACACCACACGCAGACTTAAAACGGGATGGTATAGCGAGAATGTCTTGTTCTTCTGTTTGTTTAGGAACCAGTGAAGAAGAAGGTGTTATAGGGAGAAAAAATGTCTCGTTCTTCTGTCTGTTTAGGAACCAGTGAAGAAGAAGGGCAGAACAGCAGTGACTCTGGAGAAAGAGGAAACCAAACCCCAAAACAACAAGCGACAAACCAACCCAAAGGATCAGTCTAGTTCCCTGGAGCTCCCCTACAGCACAGCCCTGGAGAACAAACAGCGCAAGACCTTCATCCACTCTGCTCTCACCACCGCCCCTAAAATTAGGACTCTGCACAAACCCAGACCTGGGTCTCTCTCCCATCTCAACTCGCCTGATTGTTCTGGACTTGGTAATGGAGACATGTTGTTATTTTTACACCGGTGCTTCTTAAGTCCCGTCACTGTTTTTGCTGCTCCTGAACGTGATCTTTAATGGTTTAGGAGAAACAGAAAAACAGTGACGGGGTTCCCTTTTGTTCTTTATGTTGGATCTTCTCTTTGTCCAATTCCTCTTATTATTGATGTGCATTAGGGTTCGGGTCAGAGTCCACGCTCGCCCTAGGGTCAGAGTCCTGGCTCGCCCAACCTCGGGTCAGAGTCCACGCTCGCCCTCGGGTCAGAGTCCTGGCTCACCCTCCGCCCTAGCCCATTACACCTCCATCCATTCTCTCGTCTAAATGTTCTGTTAGGCTGTTATCTGAGACGGGTGGTTCCCTTTCTCTCTCTCTGCCCCCCCAGTGCCTTGTGGGAAGCTGGAGGATTCTTGTCCGTTTCCTGTGGTGAAGCGGTTGTCCAACGTCTCTGTTTCAGAGCCGGGTCACAGCAGCGGCTCCGAGGGAGAGAAGGAGTTCGCTGCTACTGAATGGGACCTCCCACTGCTCACCAAAACCACCAACCGTAGGTCACTTATCTACCTTGACCATGGTGTGTCCAAAATGGCACCCTACACCCTATATAGTGCACTACTATAGACCAGAACCCTATTCCCTATATAATGCACTACTTTAGACCAGGGCCCTATTCCCTATATAGTGCACTACTTTAGACCAGAGCCCTATTCCCTATATAGTGCACTACTTTAGACCAGAGCCCTATTCCCTATATAGTGCACTACTTTAGACCAGAGCCCTATTCCCTATGTAGGGATTAGGGTCCCATCTGGGACGCAGCCCTGGGTTGGGTTATTATTAAGCCCAATTCAGGGAGTAAACTGAAATTCATCACTGTTACTCTATTGGTGCAGAAAACTCCCTGTTGAGATATATCTGGGGTAATATAAGACGCCTGTCATCTGAGAACCGTTACTGAGAAGATCATGTTGATGGTTTTGGCAGATTAATGTAATTAAATAATAGAGGTCCTAGAATCATTCCCTGTGGAACACCACATTCACTACTGTCTCCTCTCTCTCCTGTCTCTCCACTTCCCTGTGGGACAATCCACATTCACTACTGCCTCCTCTCTCTCCTGTCCTCTCCACTTCCCTGTTGGGACACAACATTCACTACTGCCTCCTCTCTCTCCTGTCTCTCCCTACTCCCTGTGGGACACCACATTCCTACTGCCTCCTCTCTCTCCTGTCTCTCCACTTCCCTGTGGGACACACATTCACTACTGCCTCCTCTCTCTCCTGTCTTCCACTTCCCTGTGGAACACCACATTCACTACTGCCTCTCTCTCTCCTGTCTCTCCACTTCCCTGTGGGACACCACATTCACTACTGCCTCCTCTCTCTCCTGTCTCTCCACTTCCCTGTGGGACACCACATTCACTACTGCCTCCTCTCTCTCGTCTCTCCACTTCCCTGTGGGACACCACATTCACTACTGCCTCCTCTCTCTCTGTCTCTCCCTTCCCTGTGGAACACCACATTCACTACTGCCTCCTCTCTCTCCTGTCTCTCCACTTCCCTGGTGGGACACACACATTCACTACTGCCTCTCACTCCTGTCTCTCCACTTCCCTGTGGGACACCACATTCACTACGCCTCTTCTCTCTCCTGTCTCTCCACTTCCCTGTGGAACACCACATTCACTACTGCCTCCTCTCTCTCCTGTCTCTCCACTTCCTGTGGAACACCACATTCAACTACCTGCCTCCTCTCTCCTGTCTCTCCACTTCCCTGTGGAACACCACATTCACTACTGCCTCCTCTCTCTCCTGTCTTCCACTTCCTGTGGGACACCACATTCACTACTGCCTCCTCTCTCTCCTGTCTCTCCACTTCCTGTGGAACACCACATTCACTACTGCCTCCTCTCTCTCCTGTCTCTCACTTCCCTGTGGAACACCACATTCACTACTGCCTCCTGTCCTCTCCTGTCTCTCCACATTCCCTGTGGGACACCACATTCACTACTGCCTCCTCTCTCTCCTGTCTCTCCACTTCCCTGTGGAACACCACATTACATACTGCCTCCTCTCTCTCCTGTCTCTCCACTTCCCTGTGGAACACCACATTCACTACTGCCTCCATCTCTCTCTCCCTGTCTCTCCACTTCCCTGTGGGACACCACATTCACTACTGCCTCCTCTCTCTCCTGTCTCTCCAACCCTGCAGAAGCAGACAGTCTCCAGCAAGATCTCCCTACAGACCATGAATGCAGACGCCTTCCTGAAAGAGACCCACTCAGCTAGGACCTACTCCCCTCCCTCCTCCTCCCCAGCCTAGTGACCAGGGGAACATACAGCCAAATACTCAATGCCAATAGTGAGACCAACTTGAAGAAGCACCAGGGAAAAAGCTAGCTAATGCCACCTCTCTCCCGGCAAGAATGGCAATCCTACTTTTGCAGCTGTGGCTGCGGGATACGACAGAAGCCCAGGTGAGCTACCATAGCAAATTGTCAACTTTCTGATACTTTTGTATTGACTAGATACAAGTTGTGACCATAGTGTGATGGTTTTCAGGTGGCAAGTTGTGCCCATAGTGTGATGGTTTTAGGTGGCAAGTTGTGACCATAGTCGTGATGGTTTAGGTGGCAAGTTGTGACCATAGTGTGATGGTTTTCAGGTGGCAAGTTGTGACCATAGTGTGATGGTTTTCAAGGTGCAAGTGGTGACCATAGTGTGATGGTTTTAGGTGGCAAGTTGTGACCATAGTGTTGATGGATTCAGGTGGCAGTTGTGACCATGGTGTGATGGTTTTCAAAGTGGCAAGTTGGACATGGTGTGATGGTTTTCAGGTGGCAAAGTTGTGCCCATAGTGTGATGGGTTTCAGGGTGGCAAGTTGGTGACCAATAGTGTGATGGTTTCAGGTGGCAAGTTGTGACCTAGTGTGATGGTTTTCAGGTGGCAAGTTGTGACCATAGTGTGATGGTATTCAGGTGGCAAGTTGTGACCATGGTGTGATGGTTTTCAAGTGGCAAGTTGTGACCATGGGTGATGGTTTTCAAAGTTGGCCAAGTTGTGGTCCATGAGTGTGATGGTTTTCAGGTGGCAAGTTGTGACCATGTGTGATGGTTTTTCCAGGTGGCAAGTTGTGACCATAGTGTGATGGTTTTCAGGTGGCAAGTTGTGACCATAGTGTGATGGTTTTCAGTGGCAAAGTTTGTGAAATAGTGTGATGGTTTTCAGGTGGCAAGTTGTGCCCATAGGTGATGGTTTTCAGGTGGCAAGTTGTGACCATAGTGATGTTAGTGGTTGTTCCAAGGTGGGCAAAGTTTGTGACCATAGTGTGATGGTTTTTCAGGTGGAAGTTGTGACCATAGTGTGATGGTTTTCAGGTGGCAAGTTGTGACCATAGTGTGATGGTTTTCAGGTGGCAAGTTTGTGACCATAGTGTGATGGTTTTCAGGTGGCAAGTTGTGGACCAATGTGTGGGTAGCAGGTGCAAGTTGGTGACGTTCAGTGGCAATTGTGACCAGGTGTGATGCGTGTCAAGGTGCAAGTTGTGGCCCATAAGTGTGATGGTTTTCAGGTGGCAAGTTGGTTGACATAGTGTGATGGTTGTTCAAGTGGCAAGTGTGTGACCATAGTGTGATGGTTTTCAGGTGGCAAGTTGTGACCATAGTTGATGTTTTCAGGTGCAAGTTGTGACATAGTGGATGGTTTTCAGGTGGCAAGTTGTGACCATAGTGTGATGGTTTCAGGTGCCTAGTTGTGACCATGGTGTGATGGTTTTCAGGTGGCAAAGTTGTGACATATGTGTGATGGTTTTTCAGGTGGCAAGTTGTGACCATAGTGGTGATGGTTTTCAGGTGGCAAGTTGTGACCATAGTGTGATGTTTTCAGGTGGCAAGTTGTGACCATAGTGTGATGGTTTTTCAGGTGGCAAGTTGTGACCATAGTGTGATGGTTTTCAGGTGGCAGTTTGTGACAATAGTGTGATGGTTTTCAGGTGGCAAGTTGTGACCATAGTGTGATGGTTTTCAGGTGGCAAGTTGTGACCATGTGTGATGGTTTTCAGGTGGCAGTGGCGCAGGTGAAAGGCCCAAGTGAAGACTGGAAGCTCCATGACCTTAGTGGAGAGTGACCGCTCAGACAGGTAACATGTCGCTCCCTTCTCCTCTGCGCCGCTCTATATCTCTCTCGCGCATTCTCGCTCTGATTCCAAATAATCCATTCATATTCCTCTATCTAGCTCAGGATTATGGTCTCCGAAGGATTCAACTCTGACAACTCCTTCTCTGCATTCGGACCCAAACAACTCTTTCAATCTGACAAGAGTAAGGACTGTCATGCATTTGTCTCCAGCTAGGGGCTTTATGGTGTGTCATGTTGTCTCCAGTTAGGGGGCTTTATGGTGGTGTCATGTTGGTCTCCAGTTAGGGGGCTTTATGTTGTCTCCAGCTAGGGCTTTATGGTGGTGTCATGTTGTCTCCAGTTAGGGGCTTTATGGTGGTGTCATGTTGTCCCAGTTAAGGGGGCTTTATGGTGTGTCTTGTTGTCTCTAGCTAGGGGGGCTTTATGGTGGTGTCATGTTGTCCTCCAGTTAGGGGGCTTTATGGTGGTGTCATGTTTCTCCAGCTAGGGGGCTTTATGGTGGTGTCATGTTTGTCTCCAGTTAGGGGGCTTTATGGTGGTGTCATGTTGTCTCCAGTTAGGGGGCTTTATGTGGTGTCATGTTTGTCTCTAGCTAGGGGCTTTATGGTGTGTCATGTTGTCTCCAGTTAGGGGCTTTATGGGTGTCATGTTGTCTCAGCTAGGGGCTTTATGGTGGTGTCATGTTGTCTCCAGCTAGGGGCTTTATGGTGGTGTCATGTTGTCTCCAGCTAAGGGGGCTTTATGGTGCGGTGTCATGTTGTTCTCAAGCTAGGGGGCTTTATGGTGGTGTCATGTTGTCTCCAGTTAGGGGCCTTTATGGTGGTGTCATGTTGTCTCCAGTTAGGGGTTTATGGTGGTGTCATGTTGTCTCTAGCTAGGGGCTTTATGGTGTGTCAATGTTGTCTCCAGTTAGGGGCTTTATGGGGGTCATGTTGTCTCCCAGCTAGGGGCTTTATGGTGGTGTCATGTTGTCTCCAGCTAGGGGCTTTATGGTGGTGTCATGTTGTCTCCACTAAGGGTGGGGCTTTATGGTGGTGTCAATGTTGTCTCCAGCTAGGGGGCTTTATGGTGGTGTCATGTTGTCTCCAGCTAGGGGGCTTTATGGTGGTGTCATGTTGTCTCCAGCTAGGGGCTTTATGGTGGTGTCATTGTCTCCAGTTAGGGGGCTTTATGGTGGTGTCATGCTGTCTCCAGCTAGGGGGCTTTATGGTGGTGTCATGTTGTCTCCAGCTAGGGCCTTTATGTGGTGTCATGTTGGTCTCCAGCTAGGGGGCTTTATGGGTGGTGTCATGTTGTCTTCCAGCTAGGGGCTTTATGGTGGTGTCATGTTGTCTCCCAGTTAGGGGGCTTTATGGTGGTGTCAATGCTGTCTCCAGCTAGGGGCTTTATGGTGGTGTCAGTTGTCTCCAGCTAGGGGCTTTATGGTGGTGTCATGTTGTCTCCAGTTAGGGGGCTTTATGGTGGTGTCATGCTGTCTCCAGCTAGGGGGCTTTATGGTGGTGTCATGTTGTCTCCAAGTTAGGGGGCTTTATGGTGGTGTCATGCTGTCTCCAAGCTAGGGGGCTTTATGGTGGTGTCATGTTGTCTCCAGCTAGGGGCTTTATGGTGGTGTCATGTTGTCTCCAGCTAAGGGGCTTTATGGTGGTGTCATGTTTTTGTCTCCAGTAGGGGGCTTTATGTTGTCTCTAGCTAGGGGCTTTATGGTGGTGTCATGTTGTCTCTAGCGTTAGGGGGCTTTAGGTGGTGTCATGTTGTCTCCAGTTAGGGGCTTTATGGTGGTGCATGTTGTCCTCAGTTAGGGGGTTTTATGGTGGTGTTCATGTTGTCCTCCAGTTAGGGGGGCCTTTATGGGTGTGTGTCAGTGTTTGTCTCCATGCTAGGGGGCTTTATGGTGCTGTCATGTTGTCTCCAGTTAGGGGCTTTATGGTGTGTCATGTTGTCTCCAGTTTAGGGGGCTTTATGGTGTGGTCCATGTTGTCTCCAGCTTAGGGGCTTTATGGTGGTGTCAATGTTGTCTCCAGCTAGGGCTTTATGGTGGTGTCATGTTTTGTCCTCCAGTCTAGGGGCTTTATGGTTTTGTTGTCCAGTGGGAGCTTATTGTGTGTCATCTCAGCTAGGGGGCTTTTATGGTGGTGTCATGTCTGTCTCCAGCTAGGGGGCTTTATGGTGTGTTTCATGGTTTGTCTCCCAGTTAGGGGGCTTTATGGTGGTGTCATGTTGTCTCCAGCTAGGGGGCTTTATGGTGGTGTCATGTTGTCTCCAGCTAGGGGCTTTATGGTGGTGTCATGTTGTCTCCAGCTAGGGGGCTTTATGGTGGTGAATGAATAAAATGATGAATAAAATGATTCATTTTAAAATGAATGAATAAAATGATTCAGACTGTAGTGGACCAATCCACATTAAAATGATCCAGACTATAGTGGACCAATCCACATTAAAATGATCCAGACTGTAGTGGACCAATCCACATTAAAAATGATCCAGACTATAGTGGACCAATCCACATTAAAATGATCCAGACTATAGTGGACCAATCCACATTAAAATGATCTGGACTTTAGTGGATCAATCCACATTAGAATGATCCGGACATTAGTGGATCAATCCACATTAGAATGATCCGGACTTTAGTGGATCAATCCACATTAGAATGATCCAGACTTTAGTGGATCAATCCACATTTAAATGATCCAGACTTTAGTGGATCAATCCACATTTAAATGATCCAGACTGTAGTGGATCAATCCACATTAGACTATAGTGATCCGGACTTTAGTGGATAAATCCACATTTAAAATGATTCAGACTGTAGTGGATCAATCCACATTTAAAATGATTCAGACTGTAGTGGATCAATCCACATAATTTTTTGCTAGTTTTAAAGGTGTGTTTTGTTCGTTTTCCAGTCTTCCGTGGGATGTCCTTCCCGAAGACATCCGAGCCTCAGCAGACCTTGCCTGAGTTGAGCTCTGCGTCCTCGTCTATCTGGGACGCCCCCAGCACCAGCAACCCCCTGCTCTCCTGGCTCAGCAGCTCCCCCACTGGCCCCACCTCAGTAAGCCCTTAAATACCATGTTATCATAATCAGACCCCCTCACAGTACCATCTTAACATATAAGCACTGGTCAGACCCCCTCACAGTACCATCTTAACATATAAACACTGGTCAGACCCCCTCACAGTACCATCTTAACATATAAACACTGGTCAGACCCCCTCACAGTACCATCTTAACATATAAACACTGGTCAGACCACCTCACAGTACCATCTTAACACTGTGGTCAGACCACCTCACTGTACCATCTTAACACTGTGGTCAGACCACCTCACAGTACCATCTTAACACTGTGGTCAGACCCCCTCACAGTACCATCTTAACACTGTGGTCAGACCCCCTCACGGGGTCTGACCACAGTGTTAAGATGGTACTGTGAGGGGGTCTGACCACAGTGTTAAGATGGTACTGAGGGGGGTCTGACCACAGTGTTAAGATGGTACTGTGAGGGGGTCTGACCACAGTGTTAAGATGGTTACTGTGAGGGGGTCTGACCACAGTGTTAAGATGGTACTGTGAGGGGGTCTGACCACAGTGTTAAGATGGTACTGTGAGGGGGTCTGACACAGTGTTAAGATGGTACTGTGAGGGGGTCTGACCACAGTGTTAAGATGGTACTGTGAGGGGGTCTGACCACAGTGTTAAGATGGTAGTGAGGGGGTCTGACCACAGTGTTAAGATGGTACTGTGAGGGGGTCTGACCACAGTGTTAAGATGGTACTGTGAGGGGTCTGACCACAGTGTTAAGATGGTACAGTGAGGTGGTTGACCACAGTGTTAAGATGGTACTGTGAGGGGTCTGACCAATGTTTAATGTTAAGATGGTACTGTGAGGGGGTCTGACCAGTGTTAATGTTAAGATGGTACTGTGAGGGGGTCTGACACAGTGTTTAATGTTAGATGGTACTGTGAGGGGGTCTGACCAGTGTTAATGTAGTGGTACTGTGAGGGGGTCTGACCAGTGCTTATATGTTAAGATGGTACTGTGAGGGGGTCTGATTTGATAACATGGTATTTAAGGCTTACTGAGGTGGGGCCAGTGGGGGAGCTGCTGAGCCAGGAGAGCAGGGGGTTGCTGGTGCTGGGGGCGTCCCAGATAGACGAGGACGCAGAGCTCAACTCAGGCAAGGTCTGCTGAGGCTCGGAT
>NW_019943837.1:20351-21462 GCF_002910315.2 Salvelinus sp. IW2-2015
TGGCCAAACAGAACTTTGAAACCGGCTAGCGATAGCCACTTTAAGAATGTACCTCGGTGTGTTAAGATGGTACTGTGAGGGGGTCTGACCACAGTGTTAAGATGGTACTGTGAGGGGGTCTGACCACAGTGTTAAGTGGTACTGTGAGGGGGTCTGACCACAGTGTTAAGATGGTACTGTGAGGGGGTCTGACCACAGTGTTAAGATGGTACTGTGAGGGGGTCTGACCACAGTGTTTAGATGGTACTGTGAGGGGGTCTGACCACAGTGTTAAGATGGTACTGTGAGGGGGTCTGACCACAGTGTTAAGATGGTACTGTGAGGGGTCTGACCACAGTGTTAAGATGGTACTGTGAGGGGGTCTGACCACAGTGTTAAGATGGTACTGTGAGGGGGTCTGACCACAGTGGTAAGATGGTACTGTGAGGGGGTCTGACCACAGTGTTAAGATGGTACTGTGAGGGGGTCTGACCCAGTGTTAAGATGGTACTGTGAGGGGGTCTGACCACATTTGTAGATGGTACTGTGAGGGGTCTGACCACAGTGTTAAGATGGTACTGTGAGGGGGTCTGACCACAGTGTTAAGATGGTACTGTGAGGGGGTCTGACCACAGTGTTAAGATGGTACTGTGAGGGGGTCTGACAACAGTGTTAAGATGGTACTGTGAGGGGGTCTGACCACAGTGTTAGATGGTACTGTGAGGGGGTCTGACCACAGTGTTAAGATGGTACTGTGAGGGGGTCTGACCACAGTGTTAAGATGGTAAGTGAGGGGTCTGACCACAGTGTTAAGATGGTACTGTGAGGGGGTCTGACCACAGTTTAAGATGGTACTGTGAGGGGTCTGACCACAGTGTTAAGATGGTACTGTGAGGGGGTCTTGACCACAGTGTTTAAGATGGTACTGTGAGGGGTCTGACACATGTTTAAGATTGTACTCCTCACAGTACCATCTTAACACTGTGGTCAGACCCCCTCACAGTACCATCTTAACACTGTGGTCAGACCCCCTCACTGTACCATCTTAACACTGTGGTCAGACCCCCTCACAGTACCATCTTAACACTGTGGTCAGACCCCCTCACAGTACCATCTTAACACTGTGTTCAGA
>NW_019943837.1:21622-47321 GCF_002910315.2 Salvelinus sp. IW2-2015
CCCCCTCACAGTACCATCTTAACACTGTGGTCAGACCCCCTCACAGTACCATCTTAACACTGTGGTCAGACCCCCTCACAGTACCATCTTAACACACCGAGGTACATTCTTAAAGTGGCTATCGCTAGCCGGTTTCAAAGTTCTGTTTGGCCACTTGATGCATGGAGTGAAGAAACTGTTTTTGACATTAGTCAATGTGATCTATTGTCCAGACAGGCCCCTTCATTTTCACCTGGCATTAAAAGCTTTCCAGATCTATTAATCATACTGATGTTCCCTCCTATACTAACGATCAATCTATTTAACCTCTCCTCAACAGCACCTGGTCCACTGCTACAAATCTATTCATAAAATTGATTGATGATATTTAGTCTTTCTGGTAACTTACAATTCATTTTCCAGTCCACCAGTAGTAAAAGCTTGATATTATTAGCCTATAGTGCTCTGGACAGAAGTAGTGGACTAGCTTTATATAGGTCAGATATTTTGAGACAAATAATTTCCTGTTTCTCCAGTCCATCCTGGGTAGCAGCAGGAACCCCTGGTCCACCAGCACGCCCTTTGGCAGCTCCATCTGGTCCACGAGTGGAGACACTGCACTACACTCCTTCACTCCCACCTCCACTCTCCCGGACCTACCCATCAGCACCCTGGGCCTGGCACCGGCCGCTGCCCCCACTGAGATGAGCCGTTCCTACGACCCCTGGAGGCCCACCCTCGGCAGACACGGCTCAGAGCCCTGGTTCAACCACTGAGGAGTACTCACTCCTAGCCTGGTCCCAAACCTGTTTCAGCTCGTGCCAACTCCAATGTTGTCTTTATCAAGCCAAACATGGCATGAAAATGATTGCCAAAGAGTTGGCGTATGCACAAACAGGCTGGAACTCAGGCTAACTCGCTCTCACAGATGCATACTCTTACCTGAATTATCACCTAAATGGGATATTTACGTCAACAGATCTCTCAAGTACGGATTCTGGTCTAAATCAGAAACATACCATGGTATCGGTTGTTAAACATTACTAATATACATCAAAACAAATAATTTTATCGACGATTCCCGTCTGGAAAAGGTTTAAATGTAATTTGGTAGCCCCAAACACTTTCTAACACAAACCAAAAACCCCTTTCCCATTTAGTTCACAGCAGTGAAATGCTTTTTATTCAGAGGGGGAGAGAAATACAGTCTTGATTCAGATTCATTTTATAGTAACACCTCTAAATTTAAACGAGAAAGGACGGAATGTTTTTACCGACACAGGCCAGGGGATGTCTTTTGTCTGATTGTTGTTCACTAGCTCTGGTCCAGGTTGCTGTAACACCCTGGACCAGAGCTAGGTAATGCTGCACTGTTGTGTTGGTCTGGTATGTGGCTCAGTACTGCTTTATGGTGCAGTGTTACTCTGTTGAAATCAGCACGTTTTGTGTAGCAGATGCATATAGTGCATTTGGAAAGTATTCAGACCCCTTGACTTTTTCCACATTTTGTTTACGTTACAGCCTTATTCTAAAACTGAATAAATAGGTGTTTTTTCCCCTCAATCTTCACACAATACCCCATAATGACAAAGCTAATTTATAATAAAAGGTACTTTGTTGAAGAAAGTCTTCTTGGGTATGACACTAGAATCTTGGCACACCTGTATTTGGGGAGTTTCTCCCATTCTTCTCTGCAGATCCTCTCAAGCTCTGTCAGGTTGGATGGTGAGCGTCACTACACATCTATTTTCAGGTCTTTCCAGAGATGTTCGATCGGATTCAAGTCCGGGCTCTGGCAGGGCCACTCAAGGACATTCAGAGACTTGTCCCGAAGCCACTCCTGCGTTGTCTTGGCTGTGTGCTTAGGGCCGTTGTCCTGTTGGAAGGTCCTGAGCGCTCTGGAGCAGGCTTTCATCAAGGATCTCTCTGTACTTTGCTCCGCTCATCTTTCCTTCGATCCTGACTAGTCTCCCACTCCATACCTCTGAAAAACATCCCCACAGCATGATGCTGCCACCACCATGCTTCACCGTAGGGATGGTGCCAGGTTTCCTCCAGACGTGACGCTTGACATTCAGGCCAACGAGTTCAATTTTGTTTCCCATGGTCTGAGAGTCCTTTAGGTGCCTTTTGGCAAACTCCAAGCGGGCTGTCATGTGCCTTTTACTGAGGAGTGGCTTCCGTCTGGCCACTCTACCATAAAGGCCTGATTGGTGGAGTGCTGCAGAGATGGTTGTCCTTCTGGAAGGTTCTCCCATCCCTACAGAGGAACTCTGGAGCTCTGTCAGAGTGACAATTGGGTTCTTGGTCACCTCCCTGATTGATCAGTTTGGCCGGGCGGCCGGCTCTAGGAAGAGTCTTGGTGGTTCCAAACGTCCATTTAAGAATGATGGAAGCCACTGTGTTCTTGGGGACCTTCAATGCTGCAGAAACTTCTACCCTTCCCCAGATCTGTGCCTCGACACAATCCTGTCTCGGAGCTCTACGACAGTTCCTTTGACCTTACGGCTTGGTTTTTGCTCTGACATGCATTGTCAACTGTGGGACCTTATATAGACAGGTTTGTGCCTTTCCAAATCATGTCCAATCAATTGAATTTACGCCAGGTGGACTCATATCAAGGATGATCAATGGAAACAGGATGCACCTGAACTCAATTTCGAGTCTCATAGCAAATGGTCTTAATATTTATGTAAATAAGGTATTTCTGTTTTTATARATTTGCAAAAATGTCTAAACTGTTTTCACTGTCATTATTGGCTATTGTGTGTAGATTGATGAGGGGGAAAACATTTTAATCCATTTTTGGAATAAGACTAACGTAACAAAATGTGGAAAAAGTGAAGGGGTCTGAATACTTTCAGAATGCACTGTCCTGTTTTAAGGTTTGTTTTCTAGCCTGGATACCAGTGTGTTTGTTTTCTAGCCCGGATACCAGTGTGTTTGTTTTCTAGCCCGGATACCAGTGTGTTTGTTTTCTAGCCCGGATACCAGTGTGTTTGTTTTCTAGCCCGGATACCAGTGTGTTTGTGCCATCATGCTGCTCTTTGTTTGACTAGAACACATCTGGGACCAGACTAGTTTTCTTCATTATTTTCTTGGCTGATTTGAAATGTGGTTTTATTCAGGACAGCTGACACAGTAATTATGACAGAGGACATCCTTTGAATGCAGTCCTATTGAACAGTTAGGATCTGCTTTGTTTACAGTCCACTCATGGAAACATCATGCCTGTGAAAATAAAATGAGTTCTACTGAAAATAAAAAAGCTTGTTGGAATTGATTTACAATTTGGTGAAGTTAAAGGAATACTGTATTTTCACTGAGGCCCTTTATCTAGTTCCCCAGAGTCAGATGAACTTGCGGATACCATTTGTTTGAAGGAAGTTTCCAACCAGCGCTAACACAATGACGAAGTCTATTCTATCTGCTAACGCTAGTTATCATTGGCTCACAAAACGACGTAGTGAGTTCATCTGACTGTGGAAGTAGTCAGGGCCTGAAGAGTCCCTTTAAGGGTTAACGTTTCAGGTTTATACTGTACATTTCTGTCACCAAATTGAAATTAAAGGCAGACTGAACTCATTCAAATTATTTTATTAAACAGTACAAATCAGGTGTGAAAATAAGGCCCTGAGTGTTTAGTGTTGTCTGGGTTAGTTAACATGTTTCATGTCTTACACATACAGGTATGATGTCTGTCTCAGACTCTGGGCCAGTCTGCCCACTCCACCCTAGAGGCTGTGAGAAGATACTTAAAGACAAGATGGACCAACACATATTTTGGCTGTGGGATTGCCGTCTTATCGTCTGTGACCACACACAACTAAGCTGTCATTATGGGTTTACATTGAAGATGTGAAACATGTTATCTGATTTCATTTATTTTTTCCTTCACACTATCAAACACCTGCATAGATTGGTAACTTTTTTTCTAATTTGGCACACAGAAACAAGATGCCATGAGTAACTGTGTCAAAAAAAGTGCCGCGGATTGGCCGGTAGGTGGCGCTGTTATGATTAGTCTCCCTTAAACCATCATGTCCGCCGTCCCATTTGATCTAGAGAATCTCAATTGCATCCTCTCTCCTTCTAGAAAACCCATTGAAGGTCAGAGGGGAGGGACCACTGGCTTTCTTTTTTTCACACAAGCATGATGGGACGTTAATTAACTCAGGAATCACACACTTTCAATATACTTTGTATCCCTCATTATTGTTTTGGCAGATGGATAACAAAACAAGCACTAACTGATCTAGTCTACTTTCTGTCATCCTGTGAACCCCGTTCATTGCTGCTTGCAGCTATATTGATCTACAGCGCATGGCTGACATCAGGTTGGTCTGTCTCGTAGCCTACTTCCTACAGGGTTGTCTAAGCGAAGCCATGAGTAACTGCCTGAACTTGGTCAGATCGCAGGTCTTCATGACAGAAACATGGTGTTTTTTCTTCAGTCTGTTCCTCTGGTCCAGAACCATCATCCCTCTGCATAGCTCCCCCTGTAGTTCCACCCTGACGGCACACTCTATACTCTCTGTCACCACAGAGATGTCTATACACGCTGCCACTGCGTAAGCATCGTAGGAGACAAAGCCAGGCCCAAAGTACACATCCCTCTTACTCAGCATGGCCTCCTTGGAATAACCCCAACACTTGGACGTGATCGTCTTCATCAAGCGACCAGCGGGCGTGTCCTCGTTGATCAGCTTTTCAAAGAATTCCTGGTCAATGAAAAACACAGTTACACACAAGATAAATCAAACTAAAAGGGGTATATTTTAGTATTTATTTAAGTCCTGTTGAGGTCGGGAGACCGTAGTGTACAGGGAGCATTCCTTAGCAACAACTATTTTATGAATGATTGTGTTCCCGTTCACATAATAA
This sequence comes from Salvelinus sp. IW2-2015, assembly GCF_002910315.2. NCBI lineage: Eukaryota > Metazoa > Chordata > Actinopteri > Salmoniformes > Salmonidae > Salvelinus > Salvelinus sp. IW2-2015. The sequence continues at coordinate 26,486 of NW_019943837.1, forward strand.
AATCAGGTAAATCATTCATTAGGTGGGGTTATAGGAGTGTACAGAGATGGTAAATGCTATTCTAAACGGTTATATTAGTAATACAGACCATCTGAAGGTTGCACCGAACTCCTTACCCATTCCAGTTTATTCCGACAGCAATATTCCCATGATGCTATGCGTGTAGGACAGAGGTACTCCTCCAGGACGATGAAGGCAGATTCAGGATCCATCACAAAGTTAAACTCTCCACATAGAGATACGTTCCCCTTACCTGGAAGGAGAAATACTGGTCAAAATAGGTTAAGTCCCAAATGGCACCCTATTCCCTACATAGTGCACTACTTTAGACCAGAGCCCTATTCCCTATATAGTGCACTACTTTAGACCAGAGCCCTATTCCCTACATAGTGCACTGCTATAGACCAGAGCCCTATTCCCTATATAGTGCACTACTTTAGACCAGAGCCTATGGGCCCTGTTAGAAAGGAGTGCACTACTTTAGACCAAAGCCCTTTCCTATATGTGCACTATCTTAGACCAAACTATGGGCCCTGTTAAGAAAGGAGTGCATTATATAGAGAATAAAGATGCACTTGGAAAACAACCCTTATTGTCTATGATTGATTGTGACGTTTACCCTCCATGTTGCCTCCCATAATGATGAGCTCCTTCAGGTTCTGTTGGAAAGACGGGTCCAGGCGGATGGCTAGAGCCAGTTGGTGAGCGGCCCCAGAGCCACCAGGAACACCTGGTCAAGGGAAGAGGAACAAGAAGACTGGCGGCTTAGAATGGTCACATTCCACGTATTATTATACCTTAGTGACTTAAACTATGATCATCATTCGTCCACTGTCTCCCAACGGACTGAAGGCTACCTATTGTTAAACATTATCTTTGTGTTTCTTTGTGTTTGAATAGTTATTGGGAAACTCACCCCAGATGGGGAGCCTACAGTACCTGTTTAGGGTTTCAGATGGGGGGCCTACAGTACCTGTTATAGGGTTGTCAGATGGGAAGACCTACAGTACCTGTTATGTTGTTCAGAATGGGGAGCCTACAGTACTCGGTTAGGGTTGTCAGATGGGGAGACTACAGTACCTGTTAGGGTTGTCAGATGGAGAGTACAGTACCTGTTTAGGGTTGTCAGATGGAGGGCCTACAGTACCTGTTAGGGTTTGTCAGATGGGGAGACTACAGTACCTGTTAGTGGTTGTCAGATGGGGGGCCTACAGTACCTGTTAGGGTTGTCAGATGGGGAGACTACAGTACCTGTTAGTGTTGTCAGATGGAGCCTACAGTACCTGTGTTAGGGTTTCAGATGGGGAGACTACAGTAACCTGTTTAGGGTTGTCAGATAGGGAGCCTGTTTAGGGTTGTCAGATAGACATCAGTACCTGTTTAGGGTTGTCAGATGGGGACTCTCAGTACCTGTTTAGGGTTGTCAGATGGGGAGCTCCACAGTACCATGTTTAGGGTTGCCAGATGGGGACTGACTACATACCCTGTTTAGGGTTGTCAGATGGGGAGCCTACAGTACCGTGTTTAGGGTTGTTCAGATGGGGAGCCTAAGTAACTGTTAGGGTTGTCATACTGGGGAGCCTATCAGTATGTAGGGGTTTCAATGGGGCTACAGTACCTGTTAGGGTTGTCAGATGGGGAGACTACAGTAGTTTTAGGGTTGTCAGATGGGAGACTACAGTACCTTTTAGGGTTGTCAGATGGGGGCCTACATACCTGTTAGGTTGTCAGTATGGACCACAGTACCTTTAGGGTTGTCAGATGGGGAGACTACAGTACCTGTTTAGGGTTGGCAGATAGGGGAGCCTGTTTAGGGTTGTCAGATAGGGGAGCCTACAGTACTGTTTAGGGTTGTCAGAAGGGGGGATACAGTACCTGTTTAGGGTTGTCAGATGGGGAGCCTACAAGTACTGTTTAAGGGTTGTCAGATGGGGAGACTACAGTACCTGTTTAGGGTTGTCAGATGGGAGCCTACTGTTTAGTTAGTGGACCTAAGTCGTTAGGGTGTCAGATGGGTGAGTCCTACAGTTACTGTTTATGCGCGTGTGTCACCGACTTGGGGCCACGTACCTGCTCTAGGGTTTCAAGATGGGGAGCCTACAGTACTGTAGGGTTGCAGATGGCAGACACATGACTGTAGGGTTGTCAGACTGGGAGACTAAGTACCTGTTTAGGGTTGTCAGATAGGGGAGCCTTTTAGGTTCAATAGGGAGCCTAGCAGTACGTTAGGGTGTCAATGGGGAAGCAACAGTACCTGTTAGTGTTGTCAGATGGGGAGCCTACAGTACCTGTAGGGTTCAGAGGGACTACAGTACCGTTAGGGTTGTCAGATGGGGAGATACAGTACCTGTAGGGTTGTCAAGATGAGTGTCCTACAGTACCTGTTAGGTTGTGCATCAATAGTGGGAACTACAGTACCTGTTAGTTTGTCAGATGGGGGTCCTAACAGTACCTGTTAGGGTTGTCAATATGGGGAGACTACAGTACCTGTTAGTGTTTCAGATGGGCCGACTAAGTACCTGTTTAGGGTTTCAAATGGGAACTACAGTACTGTTAGGGTTGTCAGATGGGGAGACTATACAGTCCCTGTTTAGGGTTGTCAGATGGGAAGAACAAGTACCTGTTTAGGGTTGTCAATGGGGAGCATTCATTACCTGTTAGGTGTGTCTAGATGGGGCCTACAGTACCTGTTAGGTTCAAGATGGGGAGCCTACAGTACCTGTTGAGGTTGTCAGATGGGAGACTACATTACCTGTTTAGGTTGTCAGATAGGGGACCCCTGTTTAGGTTGTACAGATAGGGGACGCCTACAGTCCTGTTAGGGTTGTTCAATGGGGGGAACTACAGTACCTGTTTAGGTTGTCAGATGGGGAGCCTACAGTACCTGTTTAGGGTGTTCAGAATGGGGAGACTACAGTACCTGTTTAGGGTTTGTCAGATGGGAGCCTACAGTACCCTGTTTAGGGTTGTCAGATGGGGAGCCTACATAACTGTTAGGGTTGTCAGATGCAGTGAGGGGCCTACAGTACCTGTTAGGGTTGTCAAGATGGGGAGACTACAGTAACCTGTTAGGGTTTGTCAGATGGGAACTCACAGTACCTGTTTAGGGTTTGTCAGATGGGGGCCTACAGTACCTTTAGGGTTGGTCAGATGGGCGCCTACACGTCCTGTTTAGGGTTGTCAATGGGAGCGACTACAGTACCTTTAGGTTGTCAGATAGGCGGAGCCTCGTCCTGTTAGGAGTTTGTCAGATCGGGAGACTACAGTACCTGTTAGGGTTGTCAAGTGGGGGACTACAGTACTGTGTTAGGGTTGTCAGATGGGCGACCTACAGTACCTGTTTAGTGGTTTCAGATGGCGAGACTACAGTACCTTTAGGTTGTCAGATGGGGAGCCTACAGTACCTGTTACGGTGTCAGATGGGGAGCCTACAGTACCTGTTTAGGGTTGTCAGATGGGGAGCCTACAGTAACTGTTAGGTTTCAGATGGGGCTACAGTACCTTTAGGGTTGTTCAGGATGGGGGAGAACTACAGTACCTGTTTAGGTTGCAGATGGGCGGACTACAGTACCTGTTTAGGGTTGTCAGATAGCGGGACAGCCCTGTTTAGGGTTGTCAGATAGGGGAGCTACAGTACTGTAGCTGTTTAGGGTTGTCAGAATGGGAGCCTACAGTACCTGTTAGGGTTGTCAGATGGGGAGACTACAAGTACCTGTTAGGTTGTCAGATGGGGAGCCTACAGTACCTGTTTAGGTTGTTCAGATGGGGCCGGGCAGATACAGTACCTGTTAGGAGCTTGTCAGATCGGGGAGACTACAGTACCTGTTAGGGTTGTCAGATGGGAGGACTACAGACTGTTAGGTCAATGGGCCTACAGTACCTGTTTAGGTTGTCAGATGGGGAGCCTACAGTACCCTGTTAGCGGTTGTCAAATGGGGAGCCTACAGTACCCTGTTTAGGTTGTCAGATGGGGGCCTACAGTACCTGTTTAGGCTTGTCAATGGGGAGCGCCTACAGTACCTGTTAGGGTTGTCAGAGGGGAGCCTACAGTACCTGTTTAGGGTTGTCAGATGGGGAGCTACAGTACCTGTTTAGGTTTGTCAAATGGGGCCTACAGTACCTGTTTAGGGTTGTCAGATGGGGAGCCTACAGTACCTGTTAGGGTTGTCGATGGGAACTACAGTACCTGTTAGGTTGTCAGATGGGCGGCCTAGTTATCTGTTTTAGGGTTGTCAGATGGAGCCTACAGTACCTGTTTAGCGGTTTGCAGATGGGGAGCTACACCTGTTTAGGTTGTCAGATGGGAGACCTCACAGTACTGTTTAGGGTTGTCAGATGGGAGGACCTACAGTATGTAGGGTGTCAATGGGACCTACAGTACCTGTTAGGGGTGTCAGATGGGGACTACAGTACCTTTAGGGTTGTCAGAGGGGACCAGTACCTGTTTAGGTTGTTGTCAGATGGGGACAGCCTGTTTAGGGTTGTCAGATGGGGGCTACAGTACCTGTTTAGGGTTGTCAGATGGGAGCCTGTTTAGGGTTGTCAGATGGGGAGCCCTGTTAGGGTTCAACGGGCTACAGTACTCTGTTTAGGGTTGTCAGATGGGGCGAGTCCTGTTTAGGGTGTCAGATAGGGAGAACTACAGTACCTGTTTAGGGTTGGCAGATGGGGAGACTACAGTACCTGTTTAGGGTTCAGCCACAGTCTGCATCATGCATATAACAGCATGTTCTGTCTGGACTTCTCCTTCCACTGTGGGTCTCTATCATCCAGCACGTCTCCCAGCCCGTCTGTCCAAAGTGTCGCTGAAAGCCTTGTGGCCCCACCAGGGGACCAGCATCCCTGGAACACTGGGATCTAGGAGAAACATACAGCCGTATGTTATGAGCTTCCCATATTACCATTTAGTCATTCAGATGAACCAAGTGTGGTGTGGATGAATGTCACACGTGTGATGATGTTATAACTGTGTCAAGAAAATTCAGACACTTGGGGGGGGGGGGTGTCCTACCTGTGTTCGTTCACAGACAGACACCTGGGCGGGGCCTTTGACGGGGGGGCTGGGTTTCCTCACCTGTCGTGCGCTTCACAGTACAGACGCTACTTGGGCGGGCGGGGGGGGGGTGAAAGCGGGTTTCTACCTGTGTGCGTTCACAGACGGACACTATTGGGGGCGGGGGGGGCATACAGGGGGGGGGGGGCCGGGTGAAGGAGCTGGGTTCCTACCTGTGTGCGTTCACAAGACAGACAACTTGGTGTGTGGGCGGGAGCTGGGTTTCCTACCTGTGTGCGTTCACAAGACAGACACTTGGGGGGGGGGGGGAGCTGGTTTCCTTACCTGTGCGTTCACAGACAGACACTTGGGTGGGGTGGGGCTGGGTTTCCTACCTGTGTGCGTTCACAGACAGACAACACCAGCAGCACATTCTGACAGACGTTGTCCACATCAGTATTCCCGAAGCAGCATGTTATCCCCAGGATCTGCAGGCCTGGAGCGGCCAGGGCCATCATTATCGCCTGGGCGTCATCTATACCTGCATCTGTGTCTATTATCACCAGCTTTTGGGCCATGGTGGCAGTGGGGTGGAATGCAGATCAGCTGCACGGGGGAACATTTGTAAAAAAAAAAAAGAAGATTTAAAAAAAGAAGCCTTGTCTTTGGAGTTTAAATTATATTTAGGGAGAACAGGAAGAGTATTGTAGATGTGCATTATCAAGTTATAAATGTCACACATAGAACATAAAAGTGTTAAATACTGCACAATTTAAAACATTTGCCCCTAATCCCCATTTCCTGTATTATTATACTTATGCTAAAATGTTTATTCTATTCTACTGAGCCATTTACTTTATGTTTCTATTATTTCCTGTTGTTTTTGCATTGTTGAGAAGGAACCTGTAAGCATTTCCCTGGACGTGTATAGCATACCGTGTGAATCCCTCTAACGCCCAGGAAGCTCGGACTCCGTTAGATAGCTCTGYAAGCGTTATAATGTAAAAATGCATTTTGTTATTCACAAACACAAAAAAATCTGGAGTTTCGCTGAACAACTTTCTAACTCAGTCTATACGAGCTCAATACATTGGAAGTGCAAAAAAGGCTTGTAAATGTTTTTGGAAAGTACACAACGAGAGTAAATGAAGACAGTGATTCGGCGAATAACGAACGTATTTTGACACTATAACGCGTGCAGCGCCCGTCTAACGGGAGGTCTAATCGGAGCTTCTCGGGCATTATGTTCAAAATAACTGAACTCGGAAACTGTAAAAAAAAAAAAAGAAGAAAACAACAACATAATAATCGGGCTCCGCGGACTTGGAAAATCGTTTTGAACGTGCATCCAACTCAGAATTTCAAGTTGGTAACTCGGGTGTATGTCTAGAGTACCATTAGCGAGAAGACAAGTCGTATGAATCGTTGACGTCTCCAACGCACAGATACTGGAGCAGTTTATCCCTAAAGAAACTTGATAAGAATTACTGTCATTCAAATACCAAGACTTACCAATATTTTAATTAAACGACCACTGCTTCGTGTTGTGCAGATCAGACTTTAGTGGAATAACAACTGCTTCCTGCTAACTGGTTGTATGTATACACGTGCCGCCTGTTCTGATTTACAACCAGGTAGCAAGTCAGAAATGACAGAATTTCTTCATTCAGACTAGCACTTGAACGCGGCAGTAGAAAACATACGACGTCCTGCATGTGAATCGACTTACTCTGGMAAGTGAGTGTTTTTGTCAATACGTGCGACAATTTACCTTGAAGAAAAAACTAAATAAATGTATTAGTCAAGAAGCCATTCCTTTACGTTGAGTAAAGTTATGCCTTCTGTGACGCGTTCAAAACAACTGGGAATTCGAAAATATCAAATTTATATATAGTTAACCGAGGACGCAACCCGGATATAGACTGTCCGTGAATCGACGTCTGCGAATAGATTTTCACTAGTTACTACAGCCATAAAGTAAAAATTGTCTACATTGTAAAAAGTTATTAAAACAAAATATGCTCTTGGTCTTGAAGCTGCAGTATGTTACTTTTTTGGGGTGACCCTTAACAAATTCACAWAGAAATGTGAGTTAAACAGTAGATCTGTCATTCTCATTGAAAGCCAGTCTAAGAAGCGGTAGATCTGTTCTATGTGTTATAGATCTGTCATTCTCATTGAAAAGCCAAGTATAGAAGAGGTAGAATCTGTTCTATGTGTTATAGATCTGTCATTCTCATTGAAAGCCAAGTCTAAGAGAAGCGTGTAGATCTGTTCTATGTGCCACTATTCTATGCTTCCCATTCTTTCATCAAAGTCTGTTTTGCGCAAACAGCTTCAAACAACTGAAAATATAATATTTTGAGGTTATTGAAAATATATTTCACAGCAGTTTAGATGGTACAATGATTCTCTAACACTATAGCGTTGCTTGTCTTTTGTGTACATAAACTGAGAAAATTAGGCGAACTATTTAAGAATTTTTCGCAACGCAGGAAATGGCGGCAAGGATACTCTGTATATAGAGACCGCAAAGGCATTCTCCAGCGGGGCAGAAGTCGATATCAAGCGCTATAAACCCAACGCTCGGTTACAATATCTAGATTAAATAATTAGTAACAAACAGCTCATTATTCTGTAAATTAAATACACAGCTCATTATACTGTATTAAATACTAAGAGGTAACGACACAGTATCAATTATAACTGTATTTAAAATACTGAGGTAACACACAGCTGACATTATAACTAGTATTATAATACTGGAGGTAAAACCAGCTCATTATACTGTATTAAAACTACTGAGGTAACACAGCTAATTTATAGCTGTATTTAAAATACTGAGAGTAAAACATAAAAGCTCATTAAATACTATATTAAATACTCGAGGTTAAACAGTTAAAACAAAGGGAAACTTTTGGGATTTAAAACTACAGGCACTAAGTACCCTGGTTTAAATGGAGATATGGATTTACAAACTACAGGCCACTAAATACCCTGGTTTAAAAAAATGGGTTGGCAGGTAGCCTAGTGCTTAGAGCGTTGGGCCAGGAACCGAAAGGTTGCTAGATCGAATCCCTGAGCTGACAAGGTAAAACTCTGTCGTTCTGCCCCTGAACAATGCAGTTAACCCACTGTTTCTAGGCCGTCATTGGAATTAAGAATTTGTTCATAACTGGTTTGTCTAGTTAAATAAAGGTTAAGTAAAATAAATTAAGATAGGAATTTCTCTCCTTTCCTGTAGAAGTCCCTTTGCTGTCATCTAGTGGACATTTGCCCTCAGCTATGTTTATAGACTGTTGTCCTTGTTTGCTGTGTTCTAGTGTACTATGGAATGGAGGTCGACCTCTACTATGGAATGGATGGCTCTCCTAGTCTTAACACTTTGCCCAGTCATATTCAAGGTTAGAACTTCCTTTCTAGGGATTCTGATGCTTCTAGCTTTGAGATGAGTTTTGATGACATATCTACAGTATTTAATGTGTATAGTATTGCTTACTAGGTGTTGTCCAAAGAATTCTGTAACCACTCCCTCTTCAAATCAGGGCTGATTGGAAAAAGCTGTTCAAAAGAGGACATTGTATTATCATTGTATTATGCGTTTTGGCCATGCAGCCAAAACGCACCACAGGTTGTAAACTTTGTTTCCATTGAACGTGCCATACAAATAAAGGCATTTTAGTTAATTATATAAAGAGTGCCTTGGTCCTTCTTTTTTTGTTGACAGCTATATGATGTGTTTCCAGTCTCCTACCCATCTCCCAGGAGGAGGCTCTACAGATTCTAAGGTTCCAGCCTCACTTTGAGGAGATTAAGTCTGGTCCCTTCACAGGCAACGCTACTCTGACGCGGTAATACTCTTGACACTGACATCTCTTGTGTCCATTGCCAATGTATATCCATAAGGACTTCCCATTACGAAATGACATGCTGAATCAACGAGAAATTCTTACTTCCTGACAAATAGACCTTCTAGGTTGATTCAGGGCTTAACATAGTGAAATATATCATTTGGTCAGTATAAATGCCATTTGGACATTTCTTATGCCATTTGGCAATTGTTCACTGACTTTTGGGTTCGGAAGCCGACTTCCTATGATCATATATGGCAAATGGACAAAACATAGGCCTTATGGACAAACTCAATAAAATAAGACAAATGTATGTCCATACAGTTACTACATATGTATATATATATATATTTTTTTTTCTTTTTTGAAGAACGGTCCAAATAGCACTTTTTATGAGGTTTTAAATTTTTTAACAAAATTTCACCCGTGGGACCTGACTGAGACCATTTCCCATATGAAAATCTGTGGTTGAACGTGCTCGCCCCCCTATGGGAGTTTTGGTTTCTTACACTTGGCATTTGTAATGTTCCGGTTGCAATATGGTTTTGATGAACTGCTGACCATTTGAGTGGTATTTGCGATTGTGTATATGGTTCGCCCAATGCCAATAAGTTGCCATTCATTTTTGCCCATTTCATGGTGGTCTTCCCTTACATAAGTATTCACACCCCTAAGTCAATACTTTGTAGAAGCACCTTTGGCAGCGATTTAAAGCTGTGAGCCATTCTGGGTAAGTCTCTAAGAGCTTTCCACACCTGGATTGTGCAACATTTGCCCATTATTCTTTAAAAAATTCTTCAAGCTCTGTCAAATCGTTTGTTGATCATTGCTAGACAACCAATTTCAGGTCTTGCAATAGATTTTCAAGCAGATTTAAGTCAAAACTGTAACTTGGACACTCAGAAACATTCACTTGGTAAGCAACTCCAGTGTAGATTTGGCCTTGTGTGTTAGATTATTATCCTGTTGAAAGGTGAATTCATCTCCCAGTGTCTGGTGGATAGCAGACTGAACTAGGTTTTCCTCTAGGATTTTGCCTGTGCTTAGCTCCATTCTGTTTCTTTTTTATCCTGAAAAACTCCTCAGTTCTTAACAACTAAACTCAGCAAAAAAAAGAAACGTCCCTTTTTCAGGACCCTGTCTTTCAAAGATAATTTGTAAAAATCAAAATAACTTCACAGATCTTCATTGTAAAGGGTTTAAACACTGTTTCCCATGCTTGTTCAATGAACAATAAACAATTAATGAACATGCACCTGTGGAACGGTCGTTAAGACACTAACAGCTTACAGACGGTAGGTAATTAAGGTCACAGTTATGAAAACTTAGGACACTAAAGAGCCCTTCTACTGACTCTGAAAAACACCAAAAGAAAAGATGCCCAAGGTCCCTGCTCATCTGCGTGAACGTGCCTTAGGCATGCTGCAAGAGGCATACGAATGGAGATGTGGCCAGGGCAATAAATTGCAATGTCTGTACTGTGAGACACCTAAGCCAGCGCTACAGGAGACAGGACGGACACCTGATCATCCTCGCAGTGGCAGACCACGTGTAACAACACCTGCACAGGATCGGTACATCCGAACATCACACCTGCGGGACAGGTACAGGATGCAACAACAACTGCCCGAGTTACACCAGGAACGCACAACCCCCCATCAGTGCTCAGACTGTACGCAATAGGCTAGAGAGGCTGGATTGAGGCTCGTAGCCTGTTTGTAAGCAGGTCTCACCAGACATCACCGCAACAACGTCGCCTATGGGCACAAACCCACTGTCGCTGACATAGACAGACTGTCAAAAATGCTCTTCACTGACGATCACGTTTGTCTCACCAGCGTGATGTCGGATTCGCGTTATCGGGAAGAATGAGCGTTACCACTAGGCCTTACTCGGAGCAGGATCGATTAGAGGTGGAGGTCCTCATTTGTCTGGCAGCGATGTGTCACAGCATCATCGGACTGAGCTTGTGTCATGCATGCAATCTCAACACTGTGCGTATAAACATCCTCCACACCTCTCGTACCCTCCTCAGCTACCCTCAGCATGATAATGCCCACCAGCCATACTGCTCGTTCTGTGCGTGATTCCTGCAAGACAGAAATGTCAGTATTTCTGCCATGGCCAGTGAATAGCCCGAATCTCAATCCCATTGAGCACGTCTGGGACCTGTTGGATCGGAAGGTGAGCTAGGCCATTCCCCCAGAAATGTCCGGAACTTGCAGGCCTTGTGAGAGTGGGTAACATCTCACAGCAAGAACTGGCAAATTTGTGCAGTCATGATAGAGGAGATGCACTGCAGTACTTAATGCAGCTGGTGTCCACATCAGATACTGACTGTTACTTTTGATTTTGACCCCCCCCCTTTGTTCAGGGACACATTATTCMATTTCTGTTAGTCACATGTCTGTGGAACGTGTTCAGTTTGTCTCAGTTGTTGAATCTTATGTTCATACAAATATTTGTATATGTTAATATGTTAAGTTTGCTGAAAATAAACGTAGTTTACAGTGAGAGGACGCTTCTTTTTTTGCTGAGTTTACAAACATAGCATACCCATAACATGATGCAACAACCACTAAGCTTGAACATGAGCAGAGTGGTACTCAGTGATGTGTTGTACTCAGGACAAAAAGTTAATTGCTTTGCCACATTTTTTGCAGTATTAATGTAGTGCCTTGTTGCAAACAGGATGCATGTTTTGGAATATTTATATTCTGTACAGGTTTCCTTCTTTTCACTCTGTCATTTAGGTTCGTATTGTGGAGTAACTACAATGTTGTTGATCCATCCTCAGTTTTCTCCTATCACAGCTATTAAACTCTGTAACTGTATGATAAGAGCGTCTGCTAAATGACTTAAATGTAAATGTAAATGTATTAAAGTCACCATTGGTCTCATGGTGAAATCCCTGAGCGGTTTCCTTCCTCTCTGGCCACTGAGTTAGGAAGGACGCCTGTATCTTTGTAGTGACTGGGTGTATTGATACACCATCCAAAGTGTAATTAATAACTTCACCATGCTCAAAGGGATATTCAATGTCTGCGTCTTTTTTTATATTTTTTACCCATCTACCAATAGGTGCTCTTCTTTGCGAGGCATTGGAAAACCTCATTGGTCTTTATGGTTAATTCACTGCTCTACTGAGGGACCTTCCAGATAATTGTATGTGTGGGGTACAGAGAGGAGGCAGTCATTCAAAAATCATGTTAAACACTATTATTGCACACAGAGTGAGTCCATGAAACATATTATGCTACTCGTTATGCACATTGTTTTCTACTCAAAATATTTAGGCTCCTTGACATAACAAAGGGGTTGAATACTTATTGACTCAAGACATCTCAGCTTTACATTTTTTATAAATTTTAAAACATTTAAAAACACACAATTCCACTTTGACATTATGTGGTATTGTGTGTAGGACAGTAACAAAGAATGACAATTTAATCTATTTTAAATTCAGGTGGTAACACAACAAAATGTGTAGAAAGTCATACATTAATTTAGAAAAAATMAATTTTACAATAAAGCTGTAATGTTAAAAAAGTCTAGGGATGTAAATACTATCCAAATGCTCTGTATATAACATATGTTGGCAGTATGAGGGTTAATAAATCATTTATATAAACTCATATCAAAAGTGTCATTTTAAAATAGTTATTAATTGCATAATCTGACTGTGGGATTACATACTGTAGCAGTAATAAGAGCTGTAAGGTCTTCCCTGTCCACGCTGTGAAGCATCAGACCCAAACATGTCTCCATGTGTCTGTCTTAAGGTCCTCCCTGTCCCCGCTGTGAAGCGTCGAACCCAGGCATGTCTCCATGTATCTGTCTTCGTAGCTCCGCTATGTGAGCAGGACTGATGCGACAGCACCCTCCTGTTGGAAGACAAAACATCCTAGTTCRGGGATGGGCTACTTTGATGGGGGTCGGGGTTCACAAAATATCTGAACTCATCAGTGGCGCGCGGGTCTGTGTACCCACAACCATACCAAGACATGCAGTCAGAGCCGGCCCTATCCATACCCACACATTCAGTCAGAGCCGGCCCTAGCCTTTTGGGGGCCCTATCCATACCCCAGTCAGAGCCGCCCTAGTCTTAGGGCGCCTATCCATACCCACACATTCAGTAGACCGGCCCTAGCTTTTGCCCTATCCATACCCACACATTCAGTCAGAGCCCGCCCTAGCTTTTGGGGCCCTATCCATACCCACACATGCAGTCAGAGCCGCCCTAGTCTTTTAGCGGGCCCTATCCATACCCACACATGCAGTCAGAGCCGGCCCTAGTGTTTTAGGCCCTTCCATACCCACACATTCATCTGAAGTCTGAGCCGGCCCTAGCCTTTTGGGGGCCCTAAGCAGTCAGAGCCGGCCCTAGCCTTTTGGGGGCCCTATCCATACCCACACATGAAGTCAGAGCCGGCCTTAGCCTTTTGGGGGCCCTAAGTGAAATTCTGTTGCCATGGGCTAATTGAGTACCTGTCAGTGACTGACATAACAGAAAAACTGTTGATGCACAACATTTTGAAATTGCACCTTGTGTATTCTACCTAGCAACAGTAAGTTGAGACCCCGACTGAATTCCTAAAAAAACATTGATCTGTAAATTGATTTGCAGGCCTACAGAAGGGGGTTGCCCATCCCTGTACTAATACAAAGACAACATTAGTTCAGCTGTTGTCTTACCTATAAGTGCACACCCTTGTTTCATCCACTCCAGACTCAGTTCAGCTATTGAAGATATTCTATTCGCTGGTTTTTTCCACCTTTTAAATGATAAAAAGTTCAAAATCAATACAAGAGATTCACTCAATACTCACTTGAAACAACTGAGGAATCATCATGGAACTGTTGACTGAAGTGAAAAGTTGATATAGTCTAGATTTCGTATACTACAGCAGACATCAGTGTGTAGCCAAATGATAGTGTGTGTTTAGTACTACTACCTGGATGTGTCAGGTCACAGACCTGTGTAAAGCCAAGGTCTTCGTCCCCAAATAGCACCCTAATCCCTATTTAGTGCACTACTTTTGACCAGAGACCCCATAGAGAATAGGGTTTCCATTTGGGATGCATCCAAGGTGATATAGTTTCACTCACCCAGAGTATGTATCCCACTCCTCTCCACTGTTGGGGTACACCACCCAGCCGAGGTCTGGTCTCCTCTGTGTCCTGGCTGAGTCTAGGAGGGGCTTGACCAGGGCTGGAGGACAGCAATTCACCCCTACAGCCACCAGCTGACTGGACCTACTGGCCAGCTGGACCGCCTCAGAGAAACGACTGCTGTCAGATATACACTGGCCATCCTGAGGAGAATAGAAGACATTTCACTGTATTCTTACATCCCATATTTAGAGCAACAAACACTCAAACTGGACAGTTTTTATCTCAATCTCTTCATTCAAAGACTCCATCGTGGACGCTCTTACTGACAGTTGTGGCTGATTTTGTGTGATGTATTGTTGTCTCTACCTCCTTGCCCTTTGTGCTGTTGTCTGTGCCCAATAATGTTTGTACCATGTTTTGTGCTGCTGCCATGTTGTTGTCATGTGGTGTTGCTACCAGGTTGTGTTGCTACCATGTTAGTGTCATGTTGTGTTGCTACCATGTTGTTGTCATGTTGTGTTGCTACCATGTTGTTGTCATGTTGTGTTGCTACCATGCTGTGTTGTCATCTGTTGCTGCCTTGCTATGTTGTTGTTTTAGGTCTCTCTTTATGTAGTGTTGTGTCTCTCTTGTCGTGATGTGTGTTTTGTCCTATATTATTATCTATATTTATTAAATCCCAGCCCCCATGAGGCCTCTCGGTAGGCCGTCATTGTAAATGAGCATTTGTTCTTAACTGACCCGCTTATTTAAATAACGAGAATCAATGTGTCTTTCCTAGATCCCTTGCGTCCTCTCTCCTTGCCTATTTCTCAGAACGCTTTGGTAAAGAATGTTTAAGGGTAGGAACTTAGGAGACGAGGAGAAAGGACGGCGAGGAACCAAGGAAAGACAAATTGAGAAAGAGTCTTAATTACATATAGCGAGAATTACCTTACAGGAGAAGGCCAGCCATGCTTTAGAATCTGGAAACTCTCTGAGCAGCTCCACCAGAGCTTCTGCCTCCTTCACGCTTGGGATGGTTTCCATGGCAATGAGATCGACCCCTGCTGTAACTAGACAGTGGACCTGGGGGCGGTGCCAGGCTTTCAGTTCCTGGAGACACAGAGAGAGAGAGACATTTCAAAAAATGTGGGCACAATCAGAATGTGGACAGATCAGGACAAAGGACGCATGTTAGCAGTAGGTATAAACGAGGCTAGAGACTGAGTGCAGACAGACCATAGGAACACTAGTCTACTATACTGAACACAAATATAAACGCAACATACTGAACACAAATATAAACGCAACATACAACGTTTTCACTGAGTTACAGTTCATATAATTAATTCATTAGGCCCTAATCTATGGATTTTCACATGACTGGGCAGGGGCGCAGCCATGGGCGGGGAGCCAGGCCCAGCCAATCAGAATGAGTTTTTCCTCACAAAAGGGCTTTATTACAGACAGAAATACTACTCAGTTTCATCAGCTGTCTGGGTGGCTGGTCTCAGACGATCCCGCAGGAGAAGAACCCGGTTGTGGAGGTCCTGGGTTGGCGTGGTTACACGTGGTCTGCGGTTGTGAGGCCGGTTGGATGTACTGCCGAATTCTCTAAAACGACGTTTGAGGCGGCTTATGGTAGAGAAATTAACATTCAATTATCTGGCAACAGCTCTGGTGGACATTCCTGCAGTCAGCATGCCAATTGCGGGCTCTGTCAAAATTGAGGCATCTGTGACATTGTGTTGTGTGACAAAACTGCTTTTATTGTCCCCGGCACAAGGTGCACCTTTGTAATGATCATGCTGTTTGATCAGCTTCTTGATATTCCACACCTGTCAGGTGGATGGATTATCAAAAGGAGGAATGCTCACTAACTGGGATGTAAACAAATTTGTGCACAAAATTGGAGAGAAATAAGCTTTTTGTGCGTATAGGAACATTTCTGGGATCTTGTTATTTCAGCTCATGAAACCAACACTTTACATGTTGCGTTGTATATTTTAGTTCAGTGTAGATAATGATAGGTCAACCCCAATGTGAGTGGTTTCTTGGCATTGCCTGCCTTACCTCAACACTCATCGCCGCAGCGTAAGCGCCAGTGTACTCCGAGCCGTTGTGCAGAAACGCTCCGTAAGGTCCAACAGAACCTGCCACCAGAGGCACCATGCGATCTGAGAAAATAGAAAGATACCAACGTGAACAACTCTGATCATAGAAATAAGAGCTTCAGAGACATCTTGTCCAAATTACAAGATCTCTGAGTGCCTGGCTGAGCTGGTAGGTCCTGAGCAGCTTAGCCAATGTTTGCAATGATGATGAAAAAAATAACATCCAATCGCTAATGAATAAATAATAATAAYTGATTGGATTTATATAGCGCTTTCCTACCAACTGAGGTTCCTCAAAGCGCTTTTCATAGTCGGGGGAAACTCACCTCATTCACCTTCAATGTTTACGAATGCCTGGAATGCAACAGTTTTGTGTACAACATGAAGTTTGTAATTAGACTGAGTGTCTGTGTCTTGCTGCGTTCCACCTCTGGGCAGCCAAATGTTTTAGGAAGCCAAGCATGTATTCRGACCGGTGAAAAGAGTCTGACAGCGGGCGACTTTGTTATGCGTCACCTGATGCCATAGTTATGCCATATATGCTGATATTGTGGAGAGAGTAAATAGCTGTAACTCAGCAGCTAAGAAGAACATGAAATCGCTAGACCCGTCTGTTTGTTTCATGCTTATGTTTGCAATACTTACAAAGTTTGTACGAACAGGTCGATAATGTATTTTGTGTAAAACATGTAAATGTAGCTGAATGAAGCTTACTCCTCTCCTGAAAAAAGAACATGAATTTGCTCTTATTGAGGCATGAGGAATGCAATAGTTAGATCAGTTGTGTACAACATGAGGTTTGTAGGCTACACCAGTGACCAGACAATGTGTAGAATTGCAGGAAATGAACTCAAAGGTTAAAAAAAACTTTTAAAAACAACTCTGCTATCAAGGGCCCCCCCGCCCCTAAAATGTGTGTGTGGGGGGGCAACAACATTTTGCTTTGGGCCCCCAAAAGGCTAGAGCCGGTTCTGACTGCCTGTGTGGGTATGGATGTGGTATGCAGACCCGTGAGCCACTGCGCCGCCACCCCCCCATGATGAGTTCAGATTTTTTGTTGCCCCCCCCCCATCAAAGTTTCCCATCCCTGGGCTAGAATGTTGTCTCCACCTGTAACTTACAGTGCCTGCTCACCTGATGGAGGTTGGTCAGCCATAAACTGTTTGACAGTCTCTCTGGCYAGAGTCACTCCTGACATGATCAGTTGGTTGGCCTGTTCAGGGGTGATGTCCAGGTGCCTGGTGAAGCCCTCAACACTAGCCTGGTACGTGGCTGTAGTTATCACATCAGCACCAGCACACAGAAACCTAGGAAGAGAGAGACAACACATCTGTAATGCTTTGCAACGGTAAAGGCAGAACTACAACAACAATCAACAAGGGTCTATGTTAAACAACTCACCTGTAATGAGCATCTTTAATAGCCTGTGGGTTAGTATGTAGCAGCCTTGCACTCCACAAAGGATCTCCCTGTATCCACGCAAAACATTCTAGTCAAATATACAGGATGGGAAGTACAGGAGRATATTCAWTACGCCGATTCTGTTGCAAACCTGCATTTGTCCAACACAATATTTCGTTTATGTTGCTGTTTGGAATAATGTAATGATTACAACCCAGCTCTCTTTGGAATTACTCATAAAATGCAATTTGATGTATTTCACCTGTAATTTACAACCTGTTGATTCCAGTTCTGTTGCCAGTCCACCATCTACAATAAGTGGACCCCGACCAWCATCCATTAATTTTAGAATATCCGTTTTGTCCATGGTCACTTACTGGTAGTCTATCTCACTCGACCATTTATCTTTGACTAACTTAAAGTAACGTTACTAAGCCGGTGCTGCACCTTGTCCTCTTCCGGTAAAAGCAAGATCGGTTATTTATTAACATATTTAACTACCCCCATCTCTGACAAAATCTAAACAGAAGAAGTCAACCCACGTTGCGCAAGGGGTCATAGTTTCTACTTCCGGAAACAACATTATTATTTTTGCTTTCGTTGCTAATTCTGTGCAAATTCCCGTCCTATATTTATGTAAAGCGTCCAAGTTATTTATTTGTTGTTATAAAATAAATTTTGCCCGTGTTAAACATTTCTGCGCATGTTGCTATGGTGATATGTTGTAAAACGAAGCTAACTGCTACTTTAGCCACACGAGCTGTCGTCATCGGGGATCTCTATCTAAAATAATGGTAAGATAAAGCATCGCCAGCTACCCTTCGTGGTTTCATAAATGTAGGTGCTACCAAAGCATTAAAAGACTTGCTCTATACATGTTTTGAAATGGTGTACGATTTAGGTAGCAGTGAACCGTCGTTTGCGAACTTTGGCTAGCATAGCTAGCGCAATGACTGTATATGAATGCGTTAGMTAGCCAACCAACCAAAGATTAGATTTTTTTTAAGAGAAACTTTATTTAACTAGGCAAATCTGTTAGGAAAAAATATTATTTACAATTACGGGCCTACCGGGGAACAAGTTAACTGCCTTGTTCAGGGGCAGTACGACAGATTTGTACCTTGTCAGCTCGGGGATTCGATCCAGCAACCTTTCAGTTACTAGTCCAACGCTCTAACCACTAGTCTACCTGCCGCCCCAATGCAGACAAAAACAAGATATGTTTGTCATTTGAACATCATACAACCAAACGAAGTTACTTGGTCAGTTGAAATACTTTACGCAAAATAATACCTTTTTGCTTGCTGACTTTAGGCTMCCCAGGCCATTGTGGTAAATTAGTTACCGTATTATCTACCGGCAGATGGCGTCATTTCCCCACAATGAGCTGTCCAGGTTGTGTGATGGACAGAAAATCTGTCAGTAGAATCATGTTTGTTCTACTGTTTGGCCTCTATCTCTAACGTCCCACAGTGTTATTCATAATTTATAGCTGCTATGAAGGCATTTGTGGGGAGAGGATGGTGACAGCATTTTGTCCAACACTTACATGCATATCGTTTTGTCTTTCATATCATTGGCCATGGCTGGTCTCATCCGTCCATGACATGTCCAAACTAGGAGACCAGTACAGTAAGTATGACAGTCAAGTAAACTGAATTTGGCTTACCTGCCAAGCAATCAGTTGACCAACTGTGATAATGCACTGACTGAATGTGATGTGCATTGTACACTAGCTTAGAGGTACATCGGCAGATTCGGCATAATAAATATGCTCACAAGGCCTGTATTCACAAAGCGTCTTATAGTAGTAGTGCTGATCTAGGATCAGTTTTGCMTTTTGGATCATAATGAATAAGACTGGGGTAATTAGCTAGATAAATAGAGCAGCTTTGTGAATACGGACCAGTACCATTTTCTTAGCATTTTTGTATTACTGAATAACAATCTCTTACCTAGTCTATCGCTCACTGTACGTGATTCRTTTTGTGAGGAATATTGATCTGCCTTAGTGCAGGCAGCAGCAGGAGATGTTTCCATTGATAGCACTGTGGGACAGCAGGTGTCTGAGAAAGAATGGTCTTTCTCTTCCCAGAGCTGGCTGAAATGAAGGCCCTGCTCTGTGTGGCTGGAGACCACATGGATCTAGTTATCACAACTTGGCCTGGCTAGCACAGATGTTAGTTTAGGCTGGGTGTACACTGCACGACTTTCAAAATACTAACATCGCTGAGCCTCTCACATTCAACTTYMCTGTAGTCTTGTTGTCTTGCCAACGTAGTGGTGCGTATACTAAATGATGTGGCAGAGACGGAGGGTCACACACTACAAGATTCTTCASTTRGTCGTGAGGATTCTCCACGCCACCACGCTGTCTCTCTAAAACAATGTGATTACAGTGTTAACGTAGCTACAACGAGCTGTGGCAAAAATCAGCCTCACATGTTTTCAGTCAGACATTGACGCCTTGCCATATAGAGTTGAAATATCTAGCCAACATTTTGAATTGAATATCATWGCTTGTGAACTTCAGAGCTGTAACGATTTGACACTTTGGTTAAAGTCATGGCTCCTGCTCGAGAGTCTTCACATTCTGGGTGATGTGATACAACGTCATCATCTCACGTGCCTCTTCTCTGGTGAGCTCTTATTGGCTATTGCTGATCATCATTCTCAAAACCTATAGGCCTTCAGTGTGTGACAGGTTTGTGTTTTATTTTAATAACAAAAAGAAATTGTACCCACTTTTTTCGATCTTGTCTCATTGCTGCAACTCCCCAACGGGCTCGGGAGAGGCGAAGGTCGAGTCATGCATCCCCCGAAACATGACCCGCCAAACCGTGCTTCTTAACACTCGGCCGCTTAACCCGGAAGCCAGCTGCACCAATGTGTCGGAGGAAACACCATTTAACTGACAATCGAAGTCAGCCTGCAGGCACCCGGCCCGCCACAAGAAGTCGCTAGAGCGTGATGAGCCAAGTAAAGCCCCCCCTGGCCAAACCATCCCCTAACCCGGACGACACTGGGGCAATTTTGTGCCGCACTGTGGGATTCCGGGTCAAAGCTGGATGTGACACAGCCTGAAATCAAACCCGGGTCTGTAGTAACGCCTCAAGCACTGCGATGCAGTGTGTTAGACCGCTGCRCCACTCGGGAGGCCCAGGTTCATGATTCTGAAAGGACCGTAATGACTAACCTGCCCTCTAAATACACCTCTGCTGTCTTCAACCAGGATCTCAGCGATCACTGTCTCATTGCCTGCGTCCGTAATGGGTCTGCGGACCACCCCTCATCACTGTCAAACGCTCCCTAAAACACTTCAGCGAGCAGGCCTTTCTAATCGACCTGGCCCGGGTATCCTGGAAGGATATTGACCTAAT